>NC_062520.1:19003153-19165653 GCF_022655615.1 Tachysurus fulvidraco | reverse complement strand
GTCTTGAGTTACAGACTAGGTTTCACATAATACACACATACACACACACTGAGTTGCATACACACAAGGAATTTGGTGTAAGGTTGCTGGAAAAATGTCCTTATATTGTCTCTGAACTTCTTAATAATCTCTCTCTCTATCTCTATCTCTCTCTCTCTCTCTCTCTCGCTGTAGACATACTCAGGCCTCTTTTGTGTGGTCATAAACCCGTACAAGAATCTGCCCATCTACACAGAGTCCATTGTAGAGATGTATCGCGGGAAAAAACGTCACGAGATGCCACCACACATCTATGCCATATCAGAGGCAGCATACAGGAGCATGTTGCAAGGTACCACATGCAGCTCCACCCCCCTGCTTCACACGCACACACACACACATACACATACACACACATTTTTAAAAACATTGATATAATTCATTTTAATTTACAAGCACTAATGTCCTCTTTATTGGTTTGTAGATGCAGGCTTGGTTATTGTCACCAAAATGCTTTAAAATGTATTAAAAGCTTTTGGGCCTCCTTAGTATCTAATGTGGGTTTAATAATGGGGCTTTTTTCAGTCTGCTGCACTTTTACATGTAAATCCAAACAGCGTCTATTTCAAGAAACCATTTATTAGAACAGTGCTTTGTGTGTGTGTGTGTGTGTGTGTGTGTGTATGGGTGTGTGTGTCCGTGTGTGTGTTATCACAGATGTGTCCTCACAGTAAAATGCTCTCTCTCTGTTTTCCTTCCCTTTTGTTTAACAGACAGAGAAGATCAGTCCATTCTTTGCACGTGAGTATTAGAGCCTACTGTTGTAGCACAGATGTATTGAAAGTTATTATTACAGCATTATTACAGACAGTATAACCTCCTTACTTTACAAACATCAGGTATTCTATTAGATTTTATGATGAGACATGGAGCTATTTTTGCAGGCATGTTTATTTTTTTTGTTGATATTTTTTCCAGTGTGTTTGTCCTACTACAGCTGCCTTTATAGAAGCAGTCTATGCACACAATCTTTGACTTTGGCTAATATAGCAATCCAGTTCCTCCTGCTGAGTGCATGCTGCTAATTTTGCTTCCCTGTTTGTGTTTATTAGTGTTGCACATGTCAGTAGGAGTGTCTATTTAAAAACAGTTTCCACAAAGACCATTTATCTCTTGCCAGTGTTTATTATGTAGACTTTTACTCTGCTGTCTTTTATTACTGTCTTTATTAGGCTTAGCCTGCTTGTGTTTATTTGAATGTTTCTCTGGATATTTTACGTGTGTATTTTTTGGTGCATGTGTGTGTGTGTTCCAGAGGGGAGTCTGGAGCAGGGAAGACAGAGAACACTAAGAAGGTGATCCAGTACCTGGCACACGTGGCATCCTCTCACAAAAGTGGCACACTCGGCCGCAGCAAGGACAGCACCCTGCAGGTGAGTATAGAGTGATTACATGGAACATAGACAAATGATTCTTACTGCCATGTTTTTCTTTGTTTCATGCTTTGCTTATAAAGAACAGCAGCCCTTGTATCACCATATGGTCTTTTTTCCTCCTTCAGTTTGCTTCTTTAACATGTGTTTTTTCGCCCCTTTTCTCACTTCCACTCTTGCTCTTTTCTTGTCCTCTTCTCTGCTCCTCTATGCTTAAGATGGACGGTACACGTTCTCTGGGCCGTGGCAGTAGTACTGTAAACAGGGTAAGTGGGTCATGATTTTAGGTATAACACACCCTATGATTCATATCACACTTTACTCTTCATCCAGTGTGCACAGAATCAGAGGTACACCAGCTCATGTGTGTTAAACTCAAAGCCAGATGTGTTTGCATAATCCGTCCAATTTCCTGAACATTACAGAAGCCATATTCAACCACAGGAAAAATGAAATAAAGTTTTATTTTGAATTCATTAGAACCTTTAGAACATTTATCAACACATTGTCTTCATCACTTAATTTGTAATTCTCCTGTAGTCCAGAGCTGTACGTTTCACCACACGCCTGCAACTTCTAAACCAGGGTTGTCTAGTCTTATCCTCAAAAGACCTGTTTGTATGCAGGTTTTCATTCAAATCAATCACAAGCCATAACTGCCTTAACTGTTAAATCAGTAGATCCTGGCTTTCAGTCGACTCAGTTGTGGCTTCATCTTGGTTGAAATGAAAACCTGCACCACTCCGATCAGGCACCGCTGATGAGAATTGTAGAATTGTAGATAAGTGTAGAATTTTCTTTGGAAAAAATGGAACCAGACATTTTTAAATAAAATTGATGATCCTGAATGTAATTATTTTCAAATATTGAAATTTTATGTTTTCATTTTGCATTTTGTCTGTTTTGTTTTGTTTTTTGAAAGAGTAAACTCTGCTCACACTGCTGCATATTTCTGTGCTGTTGTTGCTTTTATGTTGTGTAACAACTTTAGGCTTTTTTCTGGTCCTCGGTTTGGTTACCAGATTTAATTTGACTTTCATAGCAGTCATATAGAAATCACACAGGATAATGTCCACCAAGAACAAACATCCTTATATGTTTATATATAGAATAAAATGAAAATAGGCTGTAATAAAGTGAAAATTCTGGTATGATTTAAGCCTTTCCACTATTGTTATAACTGAATTCCACTGAATTGGAATGAGGCAGTGGTCTGGATTCAGCCCATGGCCTTGAGTCTGACATCTGTACACTGGATGCAAGAGGATTATTGCATCAGAAGGGTTGCTGTTTTCACTTTTTGCTGGTTTTCAAATACCATACAGCTAATCTAGAGTGTTTAAACAACATTGTCATAACAACTACATTGTGCACTTTTTAAATGTGGGTTCATTTGTTTTGTGTGTTTATATGTTTCTTTAAACATGTCCTTGTGTTTGCAGTTATTTTAACGTGTTTTCTGTCATATTTTCTCCCCCCTGTGTTTCTCCTGCACTCCATCCCTTCCTTTATTGCTGTGCTCTAACAGAGTGTGCAGTATGTGAGTATGGCCTGACTCTGAGCTTGGAGATGGCAATGATTTGACTGGGTGCTGCATTGCTGTTCTCCTGTCTGGGGTGCTGTAGGCTTATAAAAGCTTAGCAGGGACAGTAACGGTGTCCAGCCTCAGTCACATTAATTTTTCTAACTGTCGGCCACAGAAAGTGTATGCCTGAGGGTTGCATTTTTAAAAACACCTCCCTAAATGTGCATATTGTCAAAGACTGAGGTTGTCCACCTTTATTATAGACATATTTATAGTAGTTGCTGATCATTTCTAAAAGCTGACTGTATATAGATGACTAAAATGTGTGTAGTGCTTAGTAATGGCTGCCTGCTCCCTCTTGCTTGTTTCTGTTTGTAGTGGACCTTGTAGTTGCAGGAGATTTCTAGTATTACACAGTGCTAGGGCACCGTCTTTTTCCCAGGTTATTGACACATTCCTCTGTGTTTCCTCTAGGGGGAACTAGAGAGACAGCTACTGCAGGCCAACCCTATCCTAGAGGCTTTTGGCAACGCCAAGACAGTCAAAAATGACAATTCTTCCAGATTTGTAAGACTATATTATTAACTTTATTCTATAGATATGTTTGCAAATATGTCAAATGCTGCATCTAGTTTTAACTGTGTTTTGTTGTCATTTCAGGGTAAATTTATCCGTATTAATTTTGACGTGGCTGGATACATAGTTGGTGCCAACATTGAGACTTGTATCCTTTGTTTATTGTAATGCATGTACAAGATCAAATTATAAACATTCACTCTTGTCCCTCATCACATTCATTGTACTTCCCTGCCCTTAAGTGTGTGTGCCCTTAACCAGTGTGTGCGTGTGTCAGACCTCTTGGAGAAGTCTCGAGCCATCCGGCAGGCCAAAGATGAGAGAACCTTCCACATTTTCTACCAGTTACTCTGTGGAGCATCTGAGGCTACAAGAAGTAAGAACACACAGATGCACATTGTCAATCTTCTACACCCTTTCAGTACAGTTTTTGTAAACCTTATGCATCTCTACGGTCTGTGTAGCTGAGCTGCTTCTGGGCAGTGCATCTCAGTACCGCTTCCTGTGTGGAGGTTCAGTTCCTGTTCCAGGTCAGAGTGACTCTGAGAATTTCACTCAGACCATGGACTCCATGAACATCATGGGTTTTACACAAGATGAATGCACATGTAAGAAAGAGAAATAAAGTGTTTGTGTGTGTTCAGCTTTTGGTTGATAACAGTAGCTCAGTTTAAATAACTTTCCTGTTGTGGATTAATTTCTTCTAAAAAATATATACTATCTAATTGCTGATTTTGCCTCCCAGCCATACTGAAGGTGATCTCTGCCGTGCTGCAGTTCGGTAACATCACCTTTCAGAAGGAGAAGAACTCAGACCAGGCATCTATGCCTGACGATACAGCTGCACAGAAGCTGTGCCACCTGCTGGGCATCAGTGTGCTGGAGTTCAGTCGAGCAATCCTCACTCCCCGCATCAAAGTGAGCCGCGAGTATGTACAGAAGGCCCAGACCAAGGAGCAGGTGTGTAAGTGTGATAGTATACGTGTGCTAGTGCTTGTGATGGTCTGATGTCCGGTGAATTTTATTTTCGGTGGTTGGATGTATTCAGGCAGACTTTGCGGTGGAGGCTCTGGCGAAGGCTACCTATGAGCGACTGTTCCGCTGGCTAGTGCACCGCATTAATCGAGCTCTGGACCGCAGACAGAGACAAGGGGCCTCCTTCATCGGCATCCTGGACATCGCGGGATTTGAGATCTTTCAGGTATGACCGGTGGTGAAGACACCAGACGGTGAAATAGGGGACTGATATCTATTTCCATACAGAATGCTGAAAAGTTTATTTTTTGTACTCTCATCCTTTCTGCTTTTTTATTATATTGCTCATTATTTTTTACAGCTGAACTCCTTTGAGCAGTTGTGCATAAACTACACCAATGAAAAGCTGCAGCAGCTTTTTAACCACACCATGTTTGTGCTGGAGCAAGAGGAGTACCAGCGTGAAGGCATCGAGTGGAACTTCATTGACTTTGGGCTCGACCTGCAGCCTTGCATCGACCTTATTGAGAGACCGGTCAGTGTGTGTGTGTGTGTGTGTGTGTGTGTGTGTGTGTGTGTGTGTGTGTGTGTGTGTGTGTGTGTGTGTGTGTGTGTGTGTGTGTGTGTGTGTGTGATTGTGTTTGTGTTTGTGTTTGTGATTGCGTGAGACTTGTAAAAAAAAATTCATCAATAAATTAATTTAAAAAGATTTACTTCAGGGGTCACAGTGGATTAGTGGTTAGTATATTTGCCTCACAATGCTGTGGTTGGGTATTCCACTTCCCCCCTGGAATGTTCACACAGTCCAATGACATGCGTTGTAGGCATCCTTAAATCGTTCATAGTGTGCACGGGTGTGTGAGTGTGTGGGCTCTTTGCCTTGTGATGGTCA
Source organism: Tachysurus fulvidraco (assembly GCF_022655615.1). Lineage (NCBI taxonomy): Eukaryota > Metazoa > Chordata > Actinopteri > Siluriformes > Bagridae > Tachysurus > Tachysurus fulvidraco. The sequence continues at coordinate 19,160,273 of NC_062520.1, read as the reverse complement.
GCAGTATAGAAATTTATTGATGGATTCAATTCTGATGAATTCTTGATTCTGTTGGGTTGAAAGTGTTTCGATTACAGCGCAGCTCTGACAGTAGTGCTTAAAGTAATTCAAATAACAAGCTACAGATCGGCAGAGGCTGAAAACAACTCTCCACTCACTGGGATGACTGCCAACTCATTCAAATATCAATCAACATCCGTAGGATGGCATCAAGTGACCTAAAAACAGAATGGCAAACAGCAGCTTGGGTGAAGTGCATAGTGAGGAAGGTACAAAACAGGCTCCTAGAGGCAGGGCTAAAGTCAAGCAAAGCTAGAAAAAAGCCCTTGATCAATGAGAAGCAAAGACGATCTAGACTGGGGCTTGTAAAAGACCATAAGGATTGGACAGTAGAGGACTTTAGTGAGGTCACTCTTTTCTAATGGGTCCAATTTTTCTGCTTTGTTCAACATCTGGACATCTAATCGTTAGACAGAGACCTGGAAAGGCCTACAAGCCACAGCATCTCACACCCACTGAAAGTTTAGTAGAGGATCTGTGATGAACTCAGGCTGCTTCAGCAAGGCTTAAATCAGACCGCATGATTTTAAGCCACAAACAAGGTTGTTCTGGAAGAAAACTTGCTTCCTTCTGCTCTGACAATGTTCCCCAACTCTGAGGATTGGTCTTTCCAGCAGGACAATGCTCCATGCCACACAGCCAGGTCAATCAAGGTGTAGATCGGACATCACCAAATGGCGGACCGCGGTCTTCCCGGACCCGTTAAAATTCTAATATTATCATATTAAGCATCTCCTTATTATAATCTAATATTATAAGGTTGTTGATATTAATAAAAAGATAAATATTTTGTTCATGCACAGTTAATCTAGTTATTACAACAGGAGCGTCATCAAAAGACAAGCCAAAAACAGATTGTTTCTGTTCCATACTCCAGAGCAGAAGGTGGCAGTAATGCACCTAATTACGCTGGCAGGACAATTAAGATTCAAACTGCTGGCAGGACAGTTACATGCCCATTTCTCTCACTAGGAACAGAAGAGAGGAAAGGAGAGAGGAGAGGTGGAAAGGAGAGAGGAAAAATTTTCTTTTGCCTAAGGTTCCTGTGTTATTAATGTAGTTAATGTTTAAAAAAGGGGGCGGCTCAAAAGTCTTTTGTTTCATTTTTTAAGATTAAAAGCACTTTTATTTTATTCAGAAGATTCTGAATGCTTTACATTACTTGAAATATAGGCCCTAAGTTCAGGCTGCACAAAGCTGTGTTTGCTCTTTTTATTTATTTTATTCAGAAGAAATTCAGTGTCTGTTGTCTTTTACTTGACATGTAGTAAAGACAACTACAGGATTGTTTTCCATTCAAGTGCCATACAAGTTCAGACTGTGAAAACACTTGAAATTTAACAATAAATTATATAGAAATGTATGTGCCTTATTTATTTTATTAACATGAGGGTAGACTATTTTAAGTGACAATATAAGATTCGGACCTTTGCTGGGAGGAAATTTTAGTAACTGGACCTCTTTGAATTTGAAAGATTCAGCAATGTGAAAGATTCGTTGAGACACATAAAATGCTGTGATGGAAAATCAGGGATATTCCACCAAATATTGATTTTTTTTTTTTTTTAAGTTAAAATGTTAATATTGTGTTGATTGTTTTCTTTGCATTGGTTGATATCTTTTATTTTATTTTGACCATTCTAAATGACAAAAAGTTAATTTGAAATTTGGTCGATATGTTGACATGAGTTTTATAGAAAAACATATAAAAATGTTCATTTTACTCAAACACATACCTATAAGTAGTAAAACCAGTGAAAACTAATTTTCGATAGATAGATAGATAGATAGATAGATAGATAGATAGATAGATAGATAGATAGATAGATAGATAGATAGATAGATAGATAGACAGACTCATCCCTGTTCTTTTCTGTTGCATGCGTGGTTCCACAGGCCCATCCACCTGGCGTGTTAGCACTGTTGGATGAAGAATGTTGGTTTCCAAGGGCAACAGATCGGTCATTTGTGGATAAACTATCAGCTGAGCAAGGCTCACATCCCAAGTTCTTCAGGCCACGGCAGCTTCGTGAAGAGGCAGATTTCTCTATTATCCACTATGCTGGCAAGGTCTGATCTTATCCCTTCTTCACTTATCCCCAGTCACATTCACTTGGAGAGATTTGAGACAGGATTGGTTTCAGCTTTAATTTCTCTCTGTCTGTTTATCTGTTTCTTTCTTTTCTTCCTTCCAGGTGAACTACAAGGCTGACGAGTGGTTAGTGAAGAACATGGATCCTCTAAATGATAATGTAGCATCTCTTCTACACCAGTCATCCGATCACTTCATTTCAGAGCTCTGGAGAGAGGGTGAGGAGACACAGTGACAGGGATATTTTATTAAAATAAAGAGGACTTTGATGATGACCAATAAACTAATATTACATTTAATTTCTCACACTCATATTTAATTTCTCTCTTTCACTTCACCTCCTGCTCTTCATACTTTTCCTCTCGTCTTGTCTTGTCTTCTCCTCTCTTTTCTTCTTTTCTTTTCTCTTCTCTTCTTTTTTTCTCTTCATACTTTGCCTCTTCTTTTCTCTTCTCTTCACTTCTCTTCATACTTTTCCTCTTCTCTTTTCTTCTCTTCTCCTCTTTTCTTCTCTTCTCTTCATACTGTTCCTCTTATCTTATCTTATCTTATCTTATCTTCTGCTTATTCCCTCTCTCAGATATTCAGACACTTCCCCGTGTCTACTTTTTCGACTCCTATGCTTCCATGCAGACCAATGGTTCTGACAGCAGTAGGTTTATCCTTCAATTTGTCTGTCAACTCTTGATTTTCATGTCTTATTAAGTGTGTTATCGGTTCAAGTGCTTTTTGCTAATTGGCCATTTTTTTGGAAACAGAAAAAAATTTATATTTTATTTTTATTTTAAAATCCATAAACAAAAAAGTATGTGCTCACAATAAAGATCAACCGATTTTCTTTTCTAAACGATAACTCCAATTACCAAAAAGTACACGGACCGTCATCTCTCACTTTTCTCTTCTCACTTTTTATTTTCTCTATGTGTGTCCACAGTGTGTATATGTGTGCTGAGCAGTAGTCACGATCGTGCTATAGTGTGTCTATAGTATACCCAGCGGTTTTGTTTGGCGATACTCTTTAGACATCCAAAAGTTTAAAGCCCTAGCCAAATTGCACTACAGTGATTTATTATTTAAATAAATCAGTGTACTGTGTTTTTGTTTGCTAGAATTGCTACTCCTTTTGAACACGCATGCTGTATGCCTAAATGTATGCATGTAGCTTTGGCTTATTTGTGTATTGGTTATCTTGATGGAGCCGATTATAAATATTACAAGTAAACAGCATAATATAAATATTTATAAATATGAAAATATATATATATATATGAAAAGTATGTTTTACATTACAAGCAGACTCTGACCCTAACTATTATTTGGCTGTTTGATTTGCTGTCTAGTCAAATATCAACCTGTTGTTTGTCCTGTTTAGTGGAGAGGATTGTGGGACTGGACCAAGTATCATCTGGCGGTCTGGCAGAGAGCAGTGGGCCGGTGACATTTGGAGCAGCTGGGCTGAAGACCAAGAAGGGAATGTTCCGGACTGTTGGACAACTGTACAAAGAGTCACTGACCAAACTGATGGCCACACTGCGTAATACCAACCCCAACTTCCTGCGCTGCATCATTCCCAACCATGAGAAGAGGGTGAGAAAGACATTTAACAGATGTGGTTAATTAATTATTGATTATGAATATGGTATAGTTTATACAAAGATATTTTATTATAATATTTTTGGAACAACAAATATGTGATGCGATTAAACGTCTCTCTAATCTTTAAAATTTTGTTTCATTTTCTAACCTGATTAGACTAAAAAATGTAAAAAAATAATAATAAAAATAAAAAAATAAACAAATAAAATAAAAGTGAAAAAGTGATTTTTTGCATACGTGTGTGGTTGTAATTCTGATCACAGGTTCAGATGAATCCAATCTATTACACTGTAGTTTCATGGTAGTAACAATGTATTCTAAGTGTGAATAATTCTGATATTGATAATAATAATATTTGTGTCCAATAATAAACATAGTTTAAAAAAACATGCCATTATATAAAAAAAACAAGGAGAAACAAAGAGATTTTTTTATTTTGCATTTATGTAAGGTTTCATTAGAATTTCAGTCCTGGATGAGGCTTCAGGACAGAGGACTTTACTGTGCTTTACTGCTTCTCAGTAACATGGCAAGCTGTGGACAAAATATAGCGGCTGCTGAGGGAGCAACACAATTTTAAAAATTGGCAAGGAGAAATAAATGTTGTATTCCTTACATATTACAGCTGTAATGCTTAGTTTTGCCTCTTTCTGTTAATGAGGACAAGACTTTCTCTTTCTCAGTCACTGTTTCTCTCACTCACTCTCTCTCTCTCTCTCTTTTACTCTCTCTCTCTTTTACTCTCTCTCACTCTCTCTCTCTCTTTTACTCTCTCTCTCTCTTTTACTCTCTCTCTCTCTTTTACTCTCTCTCTCTCTCTCTCTCTCTCTCTCTCTCTCTCTCTTTCACTCTCTTAAGGCAGGGAAGCTGACCCCTCATCTGGTCTTGGATCAGCTTAGATGTAATGGAGTTCTGGAGGGGATCAGAATTTGCAGACAAGGCTTCCCGAACCGTATCCCCTTCCAGGAGTTCAGACAAAGGTCTGTGTGTGTTTCTCTTGACTGGCTCAGCCACCTAGATTCTCTTCGGGTCCTCATGTTCTCTCTCACTTTTTACACAATAATGTACATTCTATGAGTGTAATGAGAGTGGGCAAAAAGTGTGATGCTCTAGGAAAAGCTTCTCCATTACATCCTATGCTGACCTTGCTGCTGTCTGTTAGGTATGAGATTCTGACTCCTAATGCTATACCTCGCACCTTCATGGATGGAAAGCAGGCCTGTGAGCTTATGGTGAGTGTTGGTACTGTATTAAAACCATTAGTGTAGTTCATAACATAAAGTTATCATTGTCAATGCAAGTCTGTTTGTGTCTCGCACAAGACTTTATATGTGTACATGTAATTCAGTGTACATTTCTTCCTGGTGATAGTTTATTCATTATAGTATATATTTAACAGCCTTTTTACTCAGGCCTGTTACACTTATATTACACAGTTATTATTATTATTATTATTATTATTATAAACATATATTAACTATTGATTAGAGAGCAGCTGTTGAGTGTGTGGGTTTTATTTTTATGCTACACGGTTGTTCCTAAGGCAGGGAGTGTTGTGTAACTGTGTGCAGATCAGGGCTCTGGAGCTGGATGGGAATTTGTTTCGGGTGGGGCAGAGTAAAGTGTTTTTCCGAGCCGGAGTGCTGGCACATCTGGAGGAGGAGCGAGATCTGAAAATTACTGACACCATCATTCGATTCCAAAGTGCTGCTCGTGGATACCTTGCTAGAAGGTGTGTTTGTGGGTTTGTTGGTTGGCTCCTGAATTTCAAAAAATGTTTACAATATCATCATGCCAATATCAATAAGAGCTTTATTTTGCATATTCTTCTTTGGCATATTACATTAAAATGCTTAATTCTTCTGTTAGAGCTTTCCAAAAGAAGCAACAGCAACTAAGTGCACTGCGAGTGATGCAGAGAAACTGTGCTGCCTACCTAAAGCTGCGCAACTGGCAATGGTGGAGGCTCTTCACGAAGGTAACAAACACCACAGTTGCACCTTTCAGTGTATTTATTTACTGTATTTGTACTCATAACTTTCATCATTTCCATACATTGCTTATCAAGATCATCAAGTACTTAGATTAATCCGTGTTAACGGTCAGTTACTTTTTCTCTCTGCGCAGGTGAAGCCGCTGCTGCAGGTGACCCGTCAGGACGAGGAAATTCAGGCTCGAGAGGCACAGCTTCAGAAAGCCAAGGATAACCTGAGCAAAGCGGAGCATGACTATGTAGAACTGGAGAGGAAACACCAACAGGTACACCAAGCCATCACTGGCTCTTTCAGTCCTGTGAATCTTTCACAGCTACGGATTAAATTAGGCCAAATTAGGATTGTATTTAGGACAAGGGTTACTAACTAAAATTTGTGAATGTCCAGTAACATATAGTCCCTTGCTTACAAAGGTTCAGATATGCAACTATCTTTTAAAGCTTGAAAATTATAGTAATCAGTTTAGGCTATAAATAAGGCAATTTATATATTTTTTTATTTATGATGGTGCTTCGCATTACTACTTTGGATTAGCACCACAGACTCTCCAAATCTGAAAAAAGTCTATTTTGAATTTGACAAATTAGAATGAATCATTCATGTTTACATTTCCTAGTTATTAGTGTTGCGTTGTTAAATCTCTGTGTCTGTAAAAGAATTTGTCTGTAGCAGGTCTCTTGCCTTAATGAACATAAATGCAACACAGTCTGCTACAGAATTAGAGCAGGTACAGGTTTAGATGTAAATTGTCAGGGATGAGCGCGGATCTGTCAGGGATCAGCGCAGACATTTGGCCATGTGCTATTGTTGTTTTTGTCACGTGGCTGCCCCGCCTTCGTCTGCTCCTCCCGGTCACCACACCTGTTCCCCATTGTGTGATTGACTTGTTCTATGTGTAAATGTGAGCCGCGTTGCCGATGGCAGTGCGGATTCAATAATGAGTTACGTTAGTTCCCCGTGTGTAGTGTGGATTATGTTTGTGTTCCTTATGTATTATTAAACCCCTTTCATTTGAAGCTATCCTGCGAACGGGTCTGTCTCAATCCTTCCGCATCCGGGGTCTGACATAAATGAAGAGACACTGAACTACTTATTTTTTAAAAAAATGTTGTTGTTCTTTTTTTATATATATATTTCTTTGGTCTTTTCTTGTGTGTGCATGTGAGTGTGTATCATGTGCCTGAGAGTGTGTTGTTGGTGTCTGTATATTCTGAAGCATGCACAGCTTCCTTGTCCCTCATCATAAGCAGTCTTGGTGTACTGTGTAAATGATCAACTTTACTAGACTAGACTGCAGGTCTACCAGCTGATAATCACAAAATCTGATAGTTTTATGTCAGACTGGTATATATGGCTCTTATAGCTTTCTTTTTAATATATATTCTGGCTATCTGCCGCCTGTCAGCTGTTGGAAGAGAAGTCAGTCCTCACAGACCAGCTTCAGGCAGAGGCAGAGTTATTCGCAGAGGCCGAAGAGATGAGAGCACGTCTGGCCAGTCGTAAGCAGGAACTCGAGGAGGTTCTTGGGGAACTTGAGGGACGATTGGAGGAAGAAGAGGAAAGGGGTGCACAGCTAGCCAACGAGAAGAAACGAATGCAGCAGCATGTACAGGTGTGTGAACTGCTGTTTTCCATCAGTGTGAAATCCGTGCTGTTCATGATGTATTCCTAAATCAGTCCTTTCTCCCTCCCAGGATTTAGAAGAGCAGTTGGAAGAGGAGGAAGGGGCAAGGCAGCGGCTCCTGCTGGAGAAAGTTACTCTAGAAACCAAAGTGAAAAGTTTGGAGAATGAGATCATGACTGCAGGAGAGCAGAGAGACCGACTGAGCAAGGTTTTAAAAGGGGGGATAACAAAATATATGAGTTCGATTTTCAGTTAATAATGCAGAATAGGGAAGAAATAATTAGTAAATAAAGAAATCTGTCCATTATGCATTTGTTTCCAACACTTTTACAAGAACCTTTATATTCTTTCCAGTCAGTTCAAAGATCAGAATCAGTGCTTACAGCTCAAGCTCTTGTTGTCTATAGGCTGTACATACATACATTTAGGGTCTCTATCTATACTGGCTCTGATTTAAGGTCGACTCAGTGATTTTTACTGAGGGCCATTTTTGTACTTGTTAATAAAATAATTGCTCATTTTAAAATACTCTGGTCTTTATGCTTCCCCAGGCTTCAAACAGGGAAAAAGGCAAATGTTGTGGACCAAAACTAAGATAAATAAAACTTTATTTTGCTATTTTACTGTTAGAATACATTATACTGTATTGATCCTAAGGGGCATTAGAGAAACAGCGGGTAACTCCACACAGGCATTCAGCTGAGCTTGAACCTTAGACCCAATACACCTACTACACCACCAAGCTGCTAATAATATATAAATATCCAGGCAGTCCGGACAGTGAGTCACACTTCATCTAAACTCTTTATGCTTCTATGACCGGACTAAAATGCACTTTTACTGATTTAACTTCTTAAGATAATATTTATCAACTTTAATGTTGTACAGTGACTTTGAACGTGGTGGCTTCTCTTCTGTTCTCTTCTCCTCCTCTACCTTGTCTGTCTGTCTTTTTCTTCTCAGGAGAAAAAGCAGTTGGATGAACGGCTGAACGAGGTGGCTGACCAGCTGACGGAGGAGGAGGAGAAAGTGAAGAGTCTCAACAAGCTCAAAAACAAACAGGAAGCTGTAATCGCTGACCTGGAAGGTAACAAGTCATTTTTTATTGATGTTCTGTTAACACACACAATAAAGTGCTGTTTGTTTTGTTTTTGCCTACTGACACACCTTCTTCTTCAGAGCGTCTGAAGCGAGAAGAGCAGGGCCGTTTAGAGCAGGAGAAATGGAGGAGGCGCATGGAGGGTGAGGCAGCTGAAGCCCAGGAGCAGCTCTCTGAAATGGGGCTGCTTGTTACAGAGCTCAGAGGCAGCTTGGCCAACAGAGAGAAAGAGATAACTACACTACAGACACGGTACACACACACACAGACACACACACACACAGACACACACACGAAGGCTCCAGGACTCATAATTTTCACAGTCATGTTCTTTGTGTGTTTGTGGGTGCGTTAGGTTGGAGGAGGAAGGTGCCCGACGTGTGGAGGCACAGCGGGCTCTGAGGGAGGCCATGTCTCAGGTGTCTGAGCTGAAGGAAGAGGTAGAGAACGAACGAGGGATGAGAGAGAGGGCTGAGAAGCAGAGGCGTGACCTTGGCGAGGAGTTAGAAGCTCTAAGGACAGAACTAGAGGACACATTGGACACCACTGCTGCACAGCAAGAGCTTAGGTGTGTGTGTGTGTGCTTTAGACAAAGTAACAGAATATAATTATTTTACTTTGTTGCATTTAGCTTTGTTTCTTTTCTTCACTTTTAACTTTTCTTCACTTGTAAAAAAAGACTATTACCACACCTCCCTTGTTACATGTGTTTATCTGATTACTTGTTTGGTGTGTGTAGGTCTCGGCGTGAGGCTGAGTTGGGGGAACTCCAGAGGATGGTTGAAGAGGACACACGGCGTCATGAAGCCCAGCTGTCAGAGATGCGAGTCAAACACAGTGCGGCCATCGATACCCTGCAGGAGCAGCTGGATAACGCCAAGCGGGTGAGTATTATTAACCTAGACACATTTTTTGCACATATGATTATGTGAGTCACTGTAACTGTGCTTTGTCATTAGTCACGTCAGTCTCTGGAGAAAGCGAAGGCTGTACTGGAGGAGGAGCGCGGGAACCTGACAGCCGAGCTAAAGACCCTGCAGGGGGGCAAGATGGAGAGCGAGAGAGCAAGGAAGAGAGCTGAGGGGCAGCTGCAAGAGCTCACAGCCCGCCTAGCTCAGGCTGAGAGGGAGAGGGAGGAGAGGGAGGACAGACTCCACAAACTTCAGGTACAGAGAAGGAGACATGTTGAAGAAGTGATAGTCATGTGCATTGTATTAAAATACTTTTCTTATGTGGTAGGGATTAGTCTCAGTATTTAGATTTCATAAAAACATCTGGTTAACAGAGTATACTGTATTACAGTATTTCTACTAATCATACTGTTAAACATGTTATACTGGTTTATATTTGACGCTTTGGGATATTTTGAAAGTAACTGTGTATGTCTGTTTATCTTTTTTTATATCAGTTGGAGATAGACTCTTTGTCCAGCTCTCTTTCTGCATCTGACTCCAAATCCCATCGTTTGAGCAAAGAGGTCAGCAGTCTGGAAAGTCAACTTCATGATGCTCAGGTAAATGATGTGTGTTTTTGTTCATACTGGTGCTGTCAGGATGTGGACAGTTTTTTTTAATCTGCTCTTCCTATCACAGAAACCATTATGTGATTGCAATGGGTAGATGCTAAAGATGTGTGTGTGTGTGTGTATGTGTGTGTGTGGTGCTTCAGGAGCTGCTGCAAGATGAAACACGTCAGAAATTGGCACTCGGATCCCGTGTTCGAGCTCTGGAGGATGAAAAAGCAGTTCTGACCGAGAGGGTGGAGGAGGAGGAGGGAAAAACCAGAGAACTCACACGCCAGATCCAAAGTTACATTCAACAGGTGCATGTTTACTCACACATATACATTAACATTCTATGTTAGTCAATTCTTATCACTTGGTTTATCCGTTTTCTTCTTGTTTCATATACCTGCAATTTTTCAAATTCGTACCTTCTTGTGCTCAGCTCGCTGAGCTTAAGAGGCAGTCAGAAGAAGTGAATGCAGCAGTGGAAGCAGGAGAGGAGAGCAGGAGAAAACTACAGAGGGAGCTAGAGAGCGCCATGTTAAGAGAGAGAGCCAAAGAAGAGGAGAGGGAGCGAGTGGAGCGCCAGAAGGAGCGCCTGAGAGAGGAAATTGAAGACATGACCATTGCCTTGCAGAGAGAGAGACAGAACTGCACTGCTCTGGAGAAGAGACAGAAGAAATTTGATCAGGTTAGAGCTGAATGAATTGATAAATTGATCAGTGACAGGCAATCGGCCATGAATTATAGCCCTAACCACTTTAACCTGCTCTGCTACACCTTTGATTTCTGTAGTGTTTAGCAGAGGAGAAAGCAGTGAGTGCACGACTGGCTGAAGAGCGAGATCGAGCAGAGGCTGAGAGCCGGGAGAAAGAGACTCGATTCCTGGCTTTATCTCGAGCTTTACAGGAAGCATCAGAGCAGCGCGATGAGCTTGAAAGAACCAATAAACAGCTTCGCCTGGACATGGAGCAGCTCGTTAATGCCCAGGATGATGTGGGCAAGAACGTAAGGCTCAAACTCACGAATATAATGCTCACTCTTTATTATCAACAGAGACTCAGTTTAGTTAAATTGACGTTCTCTCTTATACACTTTATAAATGAAAAAAATCTGTTGCGTCACACTATTTGTGTTCCACCTTTCTGCGTGTCAGGTGCATGAACTGGAGCGTTCTCGGCACGCTCTAGAGGTGGAGGCACAGTCACTGAGAGAGCAGACACAAGAGCTTGAAGAGGAACTGTCTGAGGCAGAGAACTCACGTCTTCGGCTGGAGGTCACACTACAGGCGCTCCGAGCTCAGTTTGAGCGCGAGATCAGTGCCAAAGAAGAGAAGGGAGAGGAAAAGCGACGGGCCCTTAACAAACAGGTATCCTAATGTAAAGGAGTTACTGTTGTAAAGTAGTACTGGCCAGAGACAAACATGAACAAGAATTAAGCATCCAATTATGGCATATTTTATAAGTGGTAGGAAATGAGAATAATAATGGGGCAGAGGAGTTTATCACCTGATCTAAAAGGGAAGGTCTCCAATTGGTTTTAACTGAATTTGGTTAGGGTCGGACGGATATATGCACTGAAGTGTCTTCTCAAAATCAATCTCCTCAGAAAAGGGCTGTTTTTATCCTCTTTCTGAAGAGATGCTACCTTGAGACGATTAAGACACTTTCCAGTCATGTGTATTTTATTCTGCCTCCACCTTACACTCACGACACATACTGAAGTGTTGAATTGTCGGTGTCTCTGGAATGGTGGTAGATGGTGGGACAATTAAAGGTATAGCTTCATGAGATTATTAAGGTGTAAGATGATTTAAAAGTTAGGCCTGTCTTGTGCTGTCACATAGTTTAGTCATGCAATACTTAGTACCTCAGCCTAGAAATGTTGGTGTTGGATCCAACTTATGTAGGTCTATGCAACTATTACTTAGTAAAAAATGTCTGTAATTTGCTTTGTCTCTTTGTAGGTGCGTGAGTTAGAAACTCTACTAGAAGAAGAGAAGAGTCAGCGAGCTCAGGCACTGACCATCAAGAAGCAGATGGAAGCAGAGCTCCAAGAGGCAGAGGCTCAGGTGGAAGCGGCCACTCGTGGCAGAGAGGAGGCTCTTAGGCAGCTAAAACGGCTCCAGGTAATACTTTGCAAAATTAATTTGTCAATCAATATTTGCAGTTAAAAACAAATTCACCTGTAAAAGTTAAAATTAAAAAAATTGGCAAATCTAATTTAGAATAACAGTTCTGTAAGGAGGTTGTTTGCCATCTTCAGGCGTTGTGTTTGTTTGCTTAGACTCAAATGAAGGAGGTGTTGCGGGAGTTGGATGAGACCAAGATAGCTCGAGATGAAATAATCGTCCAATCAAAAGACAGCGAGAAGCGCCTACAGACTCTAGAGGCGGAGCTCCTGCAGCTGACAGAGGTACATAATGCCTCTTTGTTTTTGTGTGTTTAAATTTAAACTTGAGCCACATGAATAAAGGCAAAAGGCACTTTCTTTAGTCATGGACACATGGTGTGCTCCATGTCTTTTAGGAGCTGGCTGTGTCTGAGAGGTTGAGGAGGCAGGCTCAACAGGAGCGAGATGAGCTGTCTGAAGAGATCCTTAACACCACCAGTGGAAAGTAAGAACCCTGTCATGCATGGGTAAAAGTTCATGTTAGTTTTTTAATATGTGTAATATCACTTTTCACTCTTTTTCCACAGGACAGCTCTGTGTGATGAAAAGAGACGTCTGGAGATGAGGATCAGCCAGCTGGAGGAAGATCTGGAAGAGGAGCAGAGCAATGCTGAGCTCGTGGCTGAGAGGCACAGGAAGACCACTCTGCAGGTACACACTACTAAATCTAGATTTTGTATCTGAGAGGGATACCAAGTTGAAGACATTATAAATTCTAATAAACAGTAGTATTGATCATAAAAATATTAAGCATTCATAGAATGTTTAAGCATACATACGTAGCAATAGATTTTGCTAAAAATGTTTCAAATCAAATAAACAACAACTTAAAACAAATCACAACCATTTAACAGTAACATCAGCTCAATATTGAGCTATAAAGAACTAATAAATAGAACATGACATACAGTTTAGAAATAGAATCAACAGGATGTCGTGATGCCATCATTTAGAACCATAAATATTCCATTTATTTTTTTCATTTTTTCTCTCTTTCAAAAATTTAATTAATTTAAAATCACATACTATTTGTAGTGGGAAATTGCAAAGCCTTCCATCGTGAAGATCTATAGTATGTAGTTTTTAAAAATCTAACATTTCAGATGTTTTTCTAATACAAATCGCTGAGTATTCTCATGTGTTTCTCTCTGCATCAGGTGGAGACTCTGACAGTGCAGCTGACGGGGGAGAGGACTCTGGTGCAGAAGAGTGAGGGGGCACGAGAGAGTCTTGAGAGGCAGAATAAGGAGTTGAAGACCAGGCTGACCGAGCTGGAAGGAGCTGTGAGGGGCAAACACCGTCTTAGTGTTGCTGCTCTGGAGTCCAAAATTGAAAACATGGAGGAACAGCTGGAACAAGAAAGACAGTGCGTATTGTATGGTTCCCTTATAGATGAATACATTTACAGTACATGGAATTTTGCTTGGTATAGTATCCTATCATTGCAGGGTATTTGAAACCACTGATGCATTTGTTGCTGGTAGTTTTACAAGGAGAGTATTTAGATAGTTCACAATTTTTTCTGGCTAGGGATAAATCATTAGCTTACTAGTCATTTTATTTGTGTTATTTTAAGCCAAAGCTTCCTTATCAATCTGTTTTTTCTTCAGATGTGCTTTAAAAGATTTTAGACAATTTCCTTTGATAAAAACTTAATGTCTTAATACTTGAGGTTATTTGTGAAGAGGTATGATCCTATTTAGAACACTGATGTTCTGTACTGACTGTCTTTTGTATGTCAGGGAGCGTGCAATAGCCAACAAGCTGGTGAGGAAAACGGAGAAGAAGCTAAAGGAAGTGGTTATGCAGGTAGAGGACGAGAGGAGGCACGCAGACCAATACAGAGAGCAGGTATGATCCCACAGTTCACTGAGTTCACTTTTAACTCTTACACACTGTACATTGTGTTTTTACGTGGTTTACAATCTCATACAAGTACCATGCTTGTCATATGAAGTTTTTAAACTCCTTAAATCCCTGTGAGGGGACCTGTGAAAGGTCCGGACTTATGTTTGTCACTCTGTAAACTGCATACATTTACATTGTAACTATTAGTTAGTTTGTCAGATATACTGCAGGTATTAAAGTGAACAATATGAATATTAAAATATTATGTTCTGTATAAATATGGATTTTACTGCTTGCTATACCCAAAACCAAGACATTTTAGGCCTGTATTTCAGTTTGTGTGGTCTCTGTGTGCAGCTGGACAAGTCAATGGGACGTCTGCGACAGCTGAAGAGGCAGCTGGAGGAGGTGGAGGAAGAGAATTCGCGCACAAACGCCCAGCGCAGAAAACTGCAGCGAGAGCTAGAGGAAATGGGAGACAGCATGCAGAGCATGACACGAGAACTCAACACCCTGCGCTCCCAACTCAGGTAACACCAGTGTAGAAGCTCTGTGCTGCAAAGAGCGATGTGAATGTGAACCCGAGCAGATATGTGATGTTGCTGCGTGCTGTCAGTGCTGTGGAAAAAATTAATGCATTTTATTTTTCATGTGAGATTAATTTTCATATTTTGATATGTTTTTATTTGTATATGCATGGTATACCCTTTCATTCATATCTAACATATTTGCACGTATGTGTGTGTCCTTTTGTGTATGTGTGTATTTGACTCCTACACCCACTCAGCAGCACAGAACAACTCAAAGGCACCAAGTAGGTTTTTATTGTGTGTGTGTCTATGTGAGCTTGTGCCTTTGTGGGCTTTTTCAATACCTTTGGTTGAAAATCAGCTTTGTTTACAACACATTGTGTTTCTTCACACTAGGTCATATTTGGAAGACACTATTTTAACTTTTAATTGAGTCATTTTTATTAAAATGCAGTACAGTACATTGAGTGAGGTTTAGCTCTGTTCACGTGTGGCTTTACTGAAAGAAATCTGATGAGGCTCATATGGATTCAGAGTCTCCCTTTACTGGACAACTGAAGTGCTTGTAATCTCTGTTTTCCTGTAGTAATAGGTGTACATACAATGTAAATGTGTAATCACATATAAAACTTTCATTTCCTTCCTGGTTCCTTTGCTCTGCTATTCTATCTAGATTATAGAGCATATGAAATTGTTATTGTTCATATCAAATGATATCCTCTCCGTGATATCGTTCTCTTTTCCTGTCTCAGACGTGCTCCGCTCCCTCTTTCTGTACGTGGAGGTCGGAGAGCTCTGGTGGATGATCTCTCTCAGGAGAACTCTGACTCTGAAGAACCTCCCGCCTCCCCAACGCCCTCTAGTGGCCTTCCAGGAACCCCTGTGCCCTCTGATAGTGCCCTGGGACCACCTCCCCCATATAGCCTCACAGATGCGAGTGAGCAGAGGGAGGAATAATGGGCAGTTGGACAATAGAAGGAATAGACGTACAGACTAATCTATAAACTGACACAGCGCACACTGTATTGACTATACCTCTGCAGCCGAGGCGGAAATTATACTGAAGACGCACATCAGCGTTCACAGAGGATATAATACTAATACTACTGAAATCAGTCATATGCTGACATTGAATAAGTGGAAATCCAGCTACTTTTCCTACCATTCAAAGGAAAAATAGCATTAAAGTATATCAGAGAAGCCACAGTGCAATGTATATCAGGCTTAATCTGGCAACTCTTATGATTCAGAGGCCTCAGATGAGTCAATGTGTGATTTAAGATAGCTGCACAAACCCTATGCGCTTTTTCAGTCAGCCATAAGCCATGTATTTAAGGGCAATTTACATGTTAATGATGGCAATCAAAAAAAAAAAAGGTCAACCAGTCTTTTTTCAAATGCAGAACCATGATAAGACAAACTCTCATTGGCTGTGCTTGCATGAAAGATTAAACTGCAGAATTACTGTCAGGCTTTCTCTCTCTCACTTTAGCACAACATGATTTTAGGAATTGGGAATTAAAATTTTTAACAAAGTGTTTTTAAATTGTTCTAATAGAGAAAACAGCATTTTGAATCCAACGTGATTTGATAAAGATGATTCTATTCATGTAAATCAGACATTTTCATATCAACAAGAAAGTGAAAGAGAGAAATTGATTTACTGTGAAATAGCTACAAATATGAGCCAGGCATGCTAGCTTTGACTTTTGACACTAAGATGATTGCAAATGCAATTTTACAATACAAATAACAGAATCATCTAGGGCAAAAATGAAACTTTTGAAGGCAGTAAATAAGATCACATTTATGAATTCATTTTGATAAAAATTCATGCCTATTAGTAGTAGAAGTAATAATTCAGTGATAGTTCTCATTGGCTCAAATGGCACTGAAAATATTAAACCCATTTAAAATGTTGTACATGCAACACAATAAGATTCATTTCAAGAACTGTTTTCCAGAAGTACAATATAAAATAATGTTCGATTATCATTATAGGTAATATTCAGCACTTCTGGGTAGCAAGGCTTTGTTTTATTCTCCATTTCGTGTTTTATCCTATTCCTCAGTATCGTAAACACCGACCGACCTTGCTTTTTTTAGGTGGTCAGTTCTGAAGTGAGTTCATGTGTTATGTAGACTGTGAGCAGTTAAATGAAATTTTATTTTTATTTAATTTTTTTTTTTAGGTACTTATATCATGTCACTCCCAGGTTCAGTCTGCTTAACTGAAATATTTCAGTCAGTCTTTCTATTCTCATTATCCAGGTTATTTATTTCCGTATTGAATGTCACGTTTCTTATACTTTGCAATGTAACATTAAATGCAGACAGAGATCCTGAGGGCGAACACTGTGTACTGTTAACTGCATCTTGAAACAAATACACTAAATTCAGTGCGGTAGCAAAGAATTTGTCGTTGCGGATTTAGAAAGAATTAACAAATGGTCATGTGCACGATGCCATTTCAATGAAAGGGTCTTTGGGTTTATCAATATTTCATTTCGTTTCATAACAAGTCATGTAAAACTTTTATGGACGAAAGCTTTATGTATTACCAAATTGATGGCATATGGGTGAAAAAAAGGGATGTTATCCTAAGTAGTTAGATAGATAGGTAGAACATACATGTAATTTAAAGTGAAACTCAACTGCAGTTTCAACACCCAGGACCTAATTCTTTCCCAGAATTTCATCCTAATTTATTGCCTGCACAGAGGATGAGGTATTGCACGTTAGATAACATTTTTTTATGAAGTCTCTTGTAGATGTTTGGTGAAAGTGAGGGTTGAATCCTTTTTTTTTATTATTCAGAGATCTTAATGTGAGATAATATGGTACCTACATGACAGAACCTTATAAATTTCCTGATTATTTCTATGTGCTTTAATGTCACAGTGCAGTTTGTAACTTTAACAATGAAGTGCATTAAACAACACAGAAGACTCTCAACACCTCTGCTGAAAGTCTTCTTTAAGAGGTCTGCTGAGAAAACACAAGACCTTTCCAATAGTGTAACGTCTATTATGTTCACCTCAAGTAAAAAGCTGCTCTTGTATTATTATTTTTTCCAAGCTTCATTTTAGAAACTTCTGATCATTTTATTTTCCTTATGCGAATGTCATCTAATTAAAATAAAAATGTCATGACACTTTTTACAGGGGTTAGTTGTTAAATGGATTTAAATGACATTCATATTTGTTCACAAAAAAAAAAGGTTTTAGGTTTAGGACCAAACAATCCATTGCATTCTTGTTTCTTTAGTTTATTAGACATATGTTGTTAAAATTAAAGATGTAGTACGGTTGGCCTTTTTTGGCTGCCTGCTCTGTGTTGTTTCTTTGTGCAATAACAGTAATTTAGATGCACTGGTGCTGTAAAGGCTGGTGAACTACAGGTACAACATGTTTACCGCCACTACGTATTGTTCAGGACTCACACTGGCAATCATGTTTAGCTGACACTGTTTACGATATATTCTCATCAGTATTATGGGAGAACATTTTGACTGATGAATCTACCCTCATAATAAATGTTGTCATAACTTAGCCATGTGTTTTTGTCCCAATTGATTTATATTCACTGTTAGCATTTTTAATTCAAAGGATGTTTAGACAGGCTTTTTTTTATGGGTGTTCAATTGTCTAATGTAAAATTTAAAAATAAAATTACACTCTTGAAATTTGAAGTTGAAAAGTACACTTTAAGGAAGATCCTAGCCCTTAATATTTATTCAAAATGTTAGATTGAACCAACAATTTCCCTGCATTTGGTATCAGAAAATGTAATGTAAAAAAAAATCCATAAACTCTAGTTAATTTTTAAAAAAAATCCTTTAGAATTTTATAATTTGCTTATTGGTAAGCAAAAAGTAAGAATCACTAAAGAGCATCTAATAGTGAATAAAAGGACAGTGAAATATCATTTGGAGTTAGTTCTGTCTCAGAAATCTTTGTTTTGTGCCTCTGTGGAACTTTTGCTTTCATTTGTTTTGTTTATTTTTGTTTTGTTTAAAATTTGGATATAAGAATAAATCCATGCCTGGGGTGAATTTTACTATACTGTGTGTGATTGGTTTTAAGATACAGTATGTCGATCATTTCACCCTTTTACACAGTAGTAACATATCCATTACCTTTTGTAAATGTAGCTTTAGAAGAACTGGCCAGTTTATGTGTGTCAGCTCCAGATACTCTATTATTTTAAAATCTATGTGAATAAATTACACGATTAGTCTCTTTATCTAACACACTATATGAAAATTTGTACCTCGGTGACATTATCAGTACTAATGTGCATAGACATGGATCAACAGACTGAACTTTAATTGTAGCCTCAATCTCAGACCGTACATGTGCCATGGCTAAGCCTTTGGTTATTAATGGGAAGTACTCTGTCCAACAGATTGTACACTCACCAGCAAAAAACACCTGCTGATACATGTAATTATTATCTAATCACTCAATCATGTGGCTCAGTTACACAAAATCATTTGCATGCAGGTCAAGAGTTTTAATTAATGTTTATTAAACGTGGCAATGGAAAAATCAGAGGAGATCAACAGTTTCTGAAATAATCACACCGTCCTCACTTTTTCACCCAGTCCTGATGTTTAAGGTGAACCTAAAGCTCTTCACCCTCATCTGCATCATTTTATCCATCGTTCTGCCTGGCACATGATTGGCTGATATTTGCCTGAATGAGAATGGGTCCAAGGACCAGTACCAACTGCCTCCCATTTACATCAATTCCTGATCAAAACTTTAAACATTCTGTATCTTTGTCATGCAGGATTCCTTGTTCTTGATTTATTTAAGTTTCAAACATTTTACATTTAAGTAATGTGAAGTATTAACATGCTACAGTGACAAGAATGTTTCACTGAAATGACATCAATCCCAACTTATAATTCTTATTATTCTATATAGAAAAATATTCAATTCACAATAACCAAAGGCATAACAGTCAAAAAAGATATAGTATAAATTGTATAATAATTAAATACTTGCATATAACTTAAAAATAATCCATTCCAGAGAAAACGAAAGCTTATTTACAAGATGATAAACTTAAGATGATTACTCATTGATCACATCAGTGCTAAATATTAGCAACCTTTCATTTCTCGTAGGTCCCTCAGCAGTAGGTATGTCCATGTGATCTGACCATACTGTTAAAGTTCACCTCTGTTGCTATGTTACTGAAGAGCCAGTCATCATTCAGTGGTGGAGTTGAAACTGGTTGAGGGTGTGGATTTTGATAAGGGGCAGGAAAAGACTGAGCCACACCATCAAAGCTTGGAATACCCTGATTACCTCCATGATTTGAAAAGGAACATGAGTCGCCTAAGCAGTTGCCATTGGCTTGTAGTGGAATAGCAAAGTCATAGCAGTTTGCTATTGAGGAGGAAAGCAGGTTTACAGGACTGGAAAGGTCCAAGAGTGGATTTAGAGTAGATCCTGACTCGATAGTTTTCTTCTCTTCATCAGTTATCATATAACAAGGACTTTTTTCCTTGCTTGGTTCATGATTGTAGTTATTGAGATGTTGCTCCCAGTTTTTAGGTTGGGACTGGTCTGACGGGTCATGTTTAAGTTCTCGCAAAATATGACTTAGAAATTTACCCTGCTCACATATAGTCCATGTTCCTCTGCTTGAGTTCTGACCTTGATTCTTTACTGCTGTACTTATTTCTGGCTGATTTATGTAGCAGTTCATTGCTTCTTTGTTTTGGCTTGCTTGATTGTGGTGGCCACTGGATCCATAGTGTCCTAGACTGTATGATATGTTACTTCCCAACTCATCATCTGAATTCGTGTCCTGTACAGGATTTTCAGGTATTGTTGTATTTTGATGCAGTCCTCCAAAAATATCTCTTTCACCACAGGTTTCTTGCTTATCCATGCAAAAGTCTGTATGTGAAGTGTTAAGGAATGGAAGGCTATCTTGAAAACAGCTCAGGTCCTCTTCATTGTGGATGTCCCAAACTGCAGCCATGTCCATTTGGTCAATGTTTTGTAAATATTCTTCTGAGTCTAGCAGTTCAAGATTCTCCATTAAATCCATCTGTAGATTCTCTGCAATATGTTGAAATTGGGAGGTGTGGTCATTGTCTGGTTGTATTTGTACATCAAAATCACATGAATTCAAAGACAATGGAGATACCGGTGAAGTGGGTGATAGATCAAACAATGTCAGGCCTAAATATTGTTGTTCTCCTTCAGGTGAATTAGAGATCGGAGCTTGTGAATAATCTGTTATTCTTTCAATACTTGCATGTGAGGTAAATACATTGTCTTCTACAATGATGTTGGTAAGTGGTGTTAAGTCACTCAGATCCGCAGATGCCCAATGAAATTGTTCCCTTTCTCCAGTTAACTCAGTGATTTCCTGTGTTGAGTTCTCATTACTACATTCTACCTCTTCCCCATCTTCCCTTATCTGGTTGACTTTTCCATTGTTCGGGTTATTCAGAGAAGTGTTCATCAATGAGTTTTTATGAGGGTTAATCACAAGATCGTCTAAAGTCCGTGTGTCATTGTCCTCATCCAGGTGTTTTTTTTCATCTTCAACAAAGACAGCAGTGACTACAAAGAAACAAGGATTATAAAATGTTTATAATAAACCAGAGTCAAGATACAGCAAGACTAATCCTGACCATTATATCTACTGTAATTATATAAATATGACACCTTTTACCTTTTTTCAGGTTTTTCTCTGATTCATGTTTTTGAGTTGACTCTACTTCTGATTGTCTTTGTGACTCTGTGTCCGTCGAAAAAAGAGCTGTTGCCAGTTGATGATTGGCTGCCTCGATTTCTGTAAATTTCCTGAAACAATTTAAACAAACAAAGGTTTTCCAGTATAAATAAATTAACATAGATAACGACATTTAAAAAACAAAAATTCTGATATACCTCTGGATCATGTTGTGTAGGAACCTTCGGTGGTTGACCTGCCGTTTAGAAGACTTGTTTTTACGAGGCTTTTGCAAAGTCCGCATCATGTATCCAGCTGCTGATGTCATGAATGTAATAAGGTCACGACCCCATGGCACTCCTCGATCCAGCCCCGATTCAAAGGATATGGCACTGGATGGACGCATTTCTTAGAGAAAAGTTGAACAGGATTAAAGTGATTTTTCCCATTTTTTACACACTTAATTCATAAGAATTACATTAATTAATTAATGAGAGTAGAGTGTAGTATCTGTGTGTTGATTTGTATTTAATATGAAACACTTAAAAAAAAATATATATATATATATATATATATAAGAATTTTAATCAATTAATTTTAAATGGAGGTACAAACTGTTCAGACACCATCCTAATGACCTTTTCCTTCTAATAAGCTTTAGAGTCCAGTATTTAAAAACGTACCCTGTGTAGCATTTTCAAAGTAAGTAGTGAAACAGCACAAACAGCCTGTGAAAATCCAACTATCAAATAATCACCATCAGCAAAAATCACCATCATTAAAAAAGAGCATGATGCCTACAATCAGTTAATAAATCAGCTAAATTCTCTAAAATGTACTGAAGAATATACCAATAAATGAAAGCCATGCAAAGCCCCTCAGTTTTATTTACCATTTAAATAATGAAGATTATTGCAATTAAGTTCAGTTAACCCAAATCTCCTTACTCACCTGTCCTAAGCATTTGTTAGCTCTGCACTGTCTGGTAACACTGAAAAATTATCTGAAATAAGAAGTGATGCTGTTACATACATGGGCATATATAAGTACACCCTTACACAATGAGTGACGAAGGGAGGGAGGGAGGGAGGGAGGGAGGGACAGAGCGAGTAAGAAAGAATAAGTCTGAGGTGCGCCGGCATTGAAAATTCTGAAGAAAAGAAGGCTTTCTTTTATCCTTTCAAATTAAGAATGGCAAG
This sequence comes from Tachysurus fulvidraco, assembly GCF_022655615.1. NCBI lineage: Eukaryota > Metazoa > Chordata > Actinopteri > Siluriformes > Bagridae > Tachysurus > Tachysurus fulvidraco. The sequence continues at coordinate 19,137,853 of NC_062520.1, read as the reverse complement.
ACATCACTGACAAAGAGGATAGAAAGTGACTATAGACAGGTCAAGAAAGAAAAGCAGGGCAATTATCTAAGAGTCAACTGCTTTAGTCGTGTGTCCTCTGTAGGCATTGTGAAAAGGACCAAAGGCAGCTTGTTAAGTGTTAGCAAACAGAAGCCCACCAGTTAAGAACTGAACAAGGCTTTAATTGATCAATTTAATTTCCAGACTTCATTAACACATTCTCCTGGCTGAGAGCTCTTCTTGTTGCTACAGACAAATTGGACTCGCATTTCAACACGGATGCACAGCAGGATTGTTAATTTTACGTATCTATGAAAAAATTCAACATAAGAGACTACTGAGTGATATATGAATAGGTTATAGGTAATTGTGCTTTCGCTTGCTTTCTTACTAATACCATGGCAATTGTTAGTGAGGTTAGGAATGACATTTTGAACAAGACATGCAACGCTATGATTTTTCACTTTTTTTTTTTTATTTTTCAGGTCGACCACAATTTTTTGCTTATTGTGTTTTTACTGGATTAATGTCACTAAACCACTAAGCTTACTTTCATTTAACTAAGACACAAAAGAACATAAAAGATGTCCATTTTTTTAATTATGCTTATATGCTAGGAACTACAGAGTAATTAAATATAATTTTTATATTTTAACAGTAAAATATTACTGCTGCAAGTTTATTATAATGTCAGCTGATAGAAATAGGATACTAATGAAAGGTCTAAATGTATGTAATAAAATACAGTCAGGTGTCGCAGTTAAACAGGTCGGGTTATAAAACAAGCGTATAGCGTATGTATAGCGTAAAGACTCAATTCAATGAAGTAAGTGATAAATTGAAGGAGAGTAAACAGAAGCATTAGATAATTGCTTCTAAATGCACAATGTGAAAAACTGGAATATTTGCTTTAGAAAACAAGCATCTAGAAGTTTGAAGTTTAAACTTAGGGAAATAAGAAGCTAATTGTTCATAAGCTGTTAACGCTGGTTAACTGACACAGAGAAGAGCATTTTATTATGTATCACTTTATAATATTGTATTATACTATATTCATTTATTATATATTATTATATCATTATTATTGTAACAGTCAGATTCCTGGTTAATATTACAGTATGATAAATTGATCATATACACATTATGTTATTAGTGGTAGTCATCAAAGAATTATGATGGGCAGCATAAGTTACACATTAGCAGATAGAGAGGGGGTGGAGACCTATTTTTAGTATAGACACACTCCAGCTGCTTTACAGAAGCCACTGAAGACCATGTGCTTTTGGGTTGGAGGGAAGCCCACTCTCAATACCAGCAACCCTGAGGAATTAAATACTATGGAGAATCCTAATCACAGAGTGATCTTATGAAGGGTATGTGCTTAAAGAGTGAATGTTTGCTCATTTTAGTCTACAAGCAAGATAACTGATCCCAAGTGGTGAGTTGTACATGTTACTTTTGTAGCTTTACAAATGATCCGTTATGATTTTGTGCAATGTCCTGTACAGCATATGAAAATCAGTTGTTTTTCATGATTTGTTTAAAAATGACTAATAATAATTTGTATTAATTGTGTTCTATGTGTTCAAAGCATATTAATCTGTCTTACTTTACCCTGACACACTTATTTACTCCAGTACTCCACACACTTTCAGCATGTGTTATTTTCTCACATTTTGCATTGCATGCTAAAGGCTTATCATTATCACACTTTCATTTATGAGCATAGAACTTTGACCCACTGCACAAGATAGTTCTCATTGGTCAAGACTTGGACTGAGCTCTCTCTCTCTCTCTCTCTCTCTCTCTCTCTCTCTCTCTCTCTCTCTCTCTCTCTCTCTCTCTCTCTCTCTTTCTCGGATCTGTGCCAATCACTCTCAGACTCTTAGCTGTATGGTGAGTTACTGCTTTTTCTTAATTTCCAAAAATATACAGTACTTATAACAATTGTTAGCTAATTTAAATTTTACCATAGTGTTTACAAGGGTTTATGAAAGTGTACTGATTCTTTTATCTTCCGTTCCAGCGGGTAACATGAATAAAGTGTGGGCCTTATTCAGATCCTATCCATACATTAGTAATGTGGTGGGCTATACAACTTTGTTTGCCACTGCAGACTTGATTCAGCAAAGCACACTGAGAGGTACAAGTGGTCCAAGCAATCAGATGAGTGAGGAAATTTCTCGACAGGCGGCATCAGTGACAACCAGAGAGGAAGGAGCTACAGCTCACCTCAAGGACTCTGAATGGAGCATGCATTCAGCAGGAGAAAAGGATTCGTCAGTAATGGTGACAAATGTTCCAATGCACAGTGTTGACTGGAGCCAAACTTTACGAGTAGCATTGGTGGGGTTATGTTTTCATTCCAACTTCAACTACCACTGGCTACGTGCATTAGAGAAGAGGTTTCCTGGGGGAGGGGCCAAAATAATATTTGCAAAAGTCTTTCTGGACCAGTTAGTTGCTGCTCCTGCAACAATAAGTGCCTTTTATATAGGTGAGTAAAGAAGTGTTTCTACAACAGACAACATTCTTCAAGAATAGCGCATGATTTTAAAATGACGTACTGGAGGTTTTTTATTTATTTGTTTGTTTGTTTGTTTGTTTGTTTATATTTATTATATGTGACTCCTGGTTCAGCAGCAGGATCCCCTGCTCTCATTGCTGTGGCCAGGGTTCAAATTCAGGGTAGTGAGCTCTCAGCCACTCTCATTGTCGGCCTCAAGTTCAGATAAAATGGGAGGGTTGAGTCAGGAAAAAAAAAACCTACACCAAAATCTATTATTTGCACCACATAATTTGCTGTGCCGACCCCAAACAACATATTTTAATTAATTATTTAGGTTTTTTTATTTACTTGACTCCAAAAGTGTCTAATCTGCTGTTTAGACTACTGAGTAAAAATGAATAAATACTTTAATTTTAGTATCAATATAAAATCTTTGCTTTTTTTTAAAGGGTTGAGCACCTTAGAAGGGCGAGATGACCCCTTGGAAGACTGGAAAAATAAATTCTGGGTTTCCTACAAGGTAAAATAATTCTTGAGAACTCAACAGCAAACAGACAAAAGTTAACTATAGTACTTTTTCATGTTTGTTCACGTTTCTGTATCATGTAATCTTTTATTTATTCAAATAAATATATTTGCTTGTTTAATGGCCATTTAATTGTATTAATACTGGTGTAGATTTATAACTGTGGTAAAAGTCAGTGATATATCAGTAGTCTATTTCAGATGGATTTTTTTCACAGCACTGTTGAACATGTGAATATGGTTGTCAAAAGATATTGATTAATTTTCTATAAAAGCACAACTTTTATACTTTTTTTTTTTTTTACTTTTTTAAGGTTTATCTCCTTTTATCTCCTGTACCTGGTGTAATATGTTATAATTTTTTATAGTAGCAACTAACATAGGGACTCTCCACATATATAGAAATAGATTTTTAAAAATGTGTTATCTTTGATATGTTGAAGTTTTTTTGGAAGGTGCCCTTCATATAAAAAATAGTATTGCTTGGTAACAGTCAGAGGTAAAGCTGCTGCATCAACGGTTTCTCATATGGGACTTTAGGACAGAGGACTTTGTACTTTCTGGCTTCTCAATAACATTGCAAGCTACATTTTTGTCTTATTTACATCAAGATAGGGAAAATAAAAGATTTTTTTGTCAAGATCTTTGTGAAATTGCTTTGGTTTTTGAGGAATAAAACATAAAGATGTGCTGTTTTTAGTAAACAGTCTCATTATCATCTGCTTCAGAATCATTTATGTATCTGATCTTTAATTCTGTTTTGGCAGACTGGACTTGTCTACTGGTCTATAATGCAGGTATGACAATGCTCATCCCTCTGTCCATCTATCCATTTAGTCACAGATCCTTAAAGTGCAACTACAAATGTTCTGCTCTTTTCTTTATTACAGGCGGTAAATTTCACTCTGGTTCCCCCAATAGCACGCACAGTTTTTGTTGGGGGAATCTCTCTCGGCTGGACTGTCTTTCTGTGTCATTTTCGACAACAAAAGAATGAATCTCATTCCATTTTCCCTTCATAGCATACATTAATTATGTACAATTAAATAAAAACTAGTCTGATGCCCTTAATTTTCTGTCAGTCTGCATCTCTTCAATCAATGTTTTAATAGCCTTATGTTATCCTGCTCATTGGAATATATATTATATATACTTAGGTAAAATATATTTTTAGATTTCTGAAATCTTTTAATGTTTTGATAACATTGTGAATGGAAAAGGCTGTCGGTAAATGACACCAGACTCGAAAGCAGGATAGCAATTAGAATATGAGTCGTCGCTGAACTTCAAAGAAATGGCAAGGGCACATGACTATGCGGAAGACGTGTTCATTGCGTCACACTGCTTCGAGCAGTGTCAATAGTTTCCCTGCATTTCCCTGCAATTCAAGTCAAGAAGCTTTTATTGTCATTTCACCCATATACAGCTGACGCAGTTCATAGTGAAATGAGACATTTCTCCAGGACCATGGTGCTACATAGAATGACATAAAGCTACTGTACATAAAACAACACAGAACTAAGGACTTAAAGTTGTCTAAGCCACATAAAGTGCATCTGTGGCAATAAAGATGGAAAAAAATACAAAACACTACAGGAACAAATACACAAATTATGTAACAGTGCTATACCGTATATAATACTGTACATAGTGCAAAAACAATATAGTCTCTATTGATGAATACATTAACACTGTTTCAATAAGTTACAGATTTAGGATACCATCAACCTAAAACCTTTTTTTTTGTACACATAAAACAAACAACTTCAATTCAATATGTCACATACACAATTACTTATATACTTTTTGTACTGAAATTAAAACAAGGCTACTCGACCAAGACTGTGCATAAAAATAATCTACATTTTAAATGAAGCTTAAAAAAAAAAGAATGAATAGTAATAAGAAGTGGTAATAGAATGTGATTAGAATTAGAATGTGTTGTTTAAAGGAGTGGAAAACACTTAAATGCTATTAATATTAGGAATATTTGTACTTGGGAGTGTTATTGAAAATTATTATTATTATTGTTGTTGTTGTTGTTGTTGTTATTATTCTATTTAGACTTTCGTGTGTCTTTTTAAACAACTGGAAAATGTCATAGGTTTTCAATATCACTGATATTGTCAATAAGACAATATCACTTAACTTCATCGATTAATAACACAACATGAGTGCACTTTTAACTGAGAGTCTGATACATATTTTGCCTTTCTGCCATTTTGCCAATTTATTCTGAATGTAAGTCGTATGAATTTTCGAATGATAAATACTATGAGTGAATGTTAGCTTTAAAATAATCATCGTCATTGTCTGAAATCAATCAGAATCAGAATCAGGTTTATTGGCCAAGTGTATTGACACACACAAGGAATTTGGTTCCAGCTGTTTGTGACTCTCAAAAGTACAGATACAAATAACACTATATATTTAGCTTGGACTATAAAAGAAAAGAAAATACAGACAAGACAAGACAAAACAGACAAGACAAAATAGACGATGTGAGACGATACAGACAGTATGAGTATTAAATAGGAATACAGAATATATGACAGATCAGTCATGTACATAAAGTGTGAGAAGTGCATGACAGTGCAAATAACAGAATTGTGCAGTTTTGTGCTTTTGTACAATATACAGCAGCAGTAGTGTGTAATATATATTTATGATGTGATGACTGACAGTTCTGATAGATATGAAGCAGGGAATATAATTATGGTGAGTTGTTCATGAGGAAAGAAATTGAGGGAAAAAAACTGTTCCTGTGTCTGAAAGTTTTGGTAAACAAAGCTCTGTAGAATTGAGCTGAACGAGGTTATGTCCAAACTGTTATGAACACAGAATCATTATGAGCTGAATGTACGAATCCTTTAAAACGTTACAGTTCCAAAGCCGACATTTTCCCTTGCGCTTGACTACAGATCTGACCAATGTGAAAAGAAGATGTGGTCACGTGTTGTCTCAGTTACCACCGTGTTCTCGCTCAACACTTTATCGCGAGATTACGCTACTTCCTTTTCCCTTTTCCCTCTGAGTCCAAGATGGTAGGTAGCAGCTTTGGCTATTTTGGGACGTGTACTTTTAAAATCTCTATCCATCCTGATATCTCTACGGTCCTATTTTACGATAATGGATTCAATCGAATATAACAGAGATTCCCGGATGAGTTTTTGTAAAGATTATTGTGTTAATTTACAGTTATAACACCGTTGTACACTAATATAAGTCAAGCGGCCTTCTCTCATATATATATAAACATGTGTAATGGGTGGTCATTTTTGTATCACATTAGACCAAGTGTAATTGTTTTATACCTATTTTTAAACAAACGAGCAAAAGAGTAAATATTTGGAGCTCTGCTTAGTTGAATTTAACGAGCACACTTGTGTAATAGCCGCTAGCTAACTCTCCCTGTGTGTGTAGCACATCACCGAGTGTGTGTGGGTTGTCGGTGAATGTATTGTATATCGAGACCAGATTGTATGTATGATTTGGACAAAATGGCTTAAATTAGACTTTTTTTTCTTTCCTGTTCGAGGTTTTACTAACTGTTTTCCACCCCTCATCCGTATGGCTAGCTGGTTAACGTTAGCAGCAACTCATTGAAACGAATGGCCGGTAGTTTTCACGTGTAATCGTGGTCAGATGGGTTTGTTTTTTTTGGTTTGTTTTTTTTACTTAGACAAACAATGACTTCCTAAAGTCTTTATGAAAGATATGAGTGTTTAATATTGCTGTTGTTTCTGCAGGGAGTTGACATCAGACACAACAAGGACCGCAAGGTTCACAGGAAGGAGCCCAAGAGCCAGGACATCTACCTGAGGCTCCTGGTCAAGGTGAGTAACATGTGATAACAACTTATCACAATTTGTATCACAATTTAACTGTAAAATATAGGTTTCTACAAGAGTGCTTTTGGGTTCATTTGTGCAGTCAGAGTCGCAACATAATTTATCCTTTTGGCTTGTTTGCTGTTTATTTGCCCATAAATAAACAATGTTCAGTTGAAATGGACTAAACACTGCTTATGTGAAAGCACCCTGTCTTTGTTGGTATGGTGTCATATTTAGGACATTTATTCATAACCCCTGTTTCTCCCCCCCAACAGTTGTACAGGTTCCTGGCTCGTCGTTCAGATTCTCCCTTCAACAAGGTCATCCTTAAGAGACTCTTCATGAGCAAGAGCAACCGGCCGCCTCTGTCTCTGTCTCGCCTGGTCAGTAGTCCCACTACATTTCTGAGAAATAATACTGTAAATTTGTTGGTGCTGCCCAATTTGTGTGAAAAGCTTATTAGAAGTGATAGTAAAACAGTAAATGAGAGTAAAATTCTTGTATGCTTTAATCAGTTTGATTATACCAATGACACTATTTATCAAACCGCCCACAGAAACTGTATTAATAACCTGACACTGAATAGACCTCTCACAGGAAACAGGATCTTGATGTCTTTTATATTCTATAGAATAGAGCAGGGCATATAAGTCTTTATCACCACCACATATACATTACAGCACAGTGGAATTCTTTTCTTCTCATACCCCAACTGAGGAGGTTGGGGTCAGAGTGCAGGGGCAGCTATGATACAGCGCCCCTGGAGCAGGGGGGGGGTTGAGGGCCTTGCTCAAGGGCCCAGCAGTGGCAGCTTGGCTGTGCAGAGCCTTGAACCCCGATCCTCCAATCAACAACTCGGAGCCTTAACCAGTGCCACCACTGCCCCACTGTTTTATTGAACTTCTATAGTGTCAGTATTGTGGGTGTTGCAAGAAAAGATGAAAAATAATACAAAGCTTTATTGAAGTATCTCTTGTGAATATATGTTGTATTTTTGTTCTCAAAAGTTAACTGTTTGCTGCACTGATGTCATGGGATATTTCTAGCACAACATTGAGTAGAAAACTTACAGCAATTACATAAGAGATGTAAGCATCAGGTTTCACTTTTAGCTGCTTAAAACAACAAAAAGAGCTTGAAGTACTTATTTCACTCACCATTTCCCAGCAATCTACAGTCTCTCTTTAAGGAAGTCCAATATATGGGTCTAGTCGAGTAACACGACCGTAATTCCAGGATGCTGTACAGTTATACAGGACACGGCTGGGCCAATTGGAGAGCTGAGATCAGTCACAGGGGCAGAGTAATATAATTAAATATTAAGGCTGCAACCCTTATAATATGCTGGTTGTTACTGTATGTGTGTGGGGTTTTTTGTTTGTTAACCTGATGTGTGTTTTTATAAACTGATTTTAGAAAGCTGATTTGGGCCAATTTTCATTTGGGTTTGAGATTTTAATGAATTGATGGATGAGTGAGTTGATTTAAGCCTCTGTTTATTCTGAAATTCTAAAGTATACATCAGAGTATCATGCTTCCATTTCACAATTTAAATGCTTAGCTTCAGCAGAAAAATCATGATTGTATTTGTCTGTGCTTTGTACACAGATCCGTAAAATGAAGCTTCAGGGCCGTGAAAACAAGACAGCTGTTGTTGTGGGAACTATCACTGATGATGTCAGGATTCAGAACATCCCCAAACTGAAGGTGTGTGTAAATGATTTAGTTGTGTATCAACTTGTTAATTTAGTCACAACTTTTGATGTCTAAATTACTTTCCAAAAAGATTCTCATTTGTTTTATTCAGTTTAATTTTAAAGCTTTGTTAGCTTTAGTTGTTGGTTGTTTAGTTGGTTATTGGTGGTGTTTAAACATAGTAAAAGTAATAGTCACAGAAGTGCTCACACTCTTGTTGCTTTTGTTCAGGTGTGCGCATTAAAGGTGACCGCAGGAGCTCGTAGGAGGATCCTGAAGGCTGGTGGCCAGGTCATGACCTTTGATCAGCTAGCTCTAGCTGCCCCCAAAGGACAGGGCACTGTGCTACTGTCTGGTAAGAGTTTAAACAGGAAGACACATTTGAATTTTATGTTAGGCATCAAATCTATCTTACACAAAATATATAATGGCACTTTGTAAATTGTCATTGATCTAGTCCAGTGTTATCACAAATTAGAGTTAATTGTCTTAATATAATGATTCATTTTAATGTTTGCCCTATAATACAGAATATATTTGAATACAAATATTCAGATACTGATTTTGTTCTAAAAGATTTATGGATTTATATTGTACATGAAGGCAACGTGCAGTCCCGTAATATGTAATTGCTGACACGAGAGCTGAGAGGTTCATCCTCAGTTATTGTTTGAAGTTTGACACTGAAGCCCAGACCTAATAAAAAAAGACATAACATTAATGCAGAATGGAATATCAATTTAACTGGACATGAAAGACGTGTTGCTTAAGTCTGATGTGAAAGTCGGATTTCACAGATTGCTGTCCAGACAAATTTCAATAAATATATCTAAGCTTTCCATGTAATCATTTGAGTTTTAAATGTCTTTTTACACAAAAGTGTGCTGTCAATTTTATGTTCAGTCTCCTTTTAATTTGGCACATAAACGACTACCTTTAATACAACATCTTAAGTCCCCCTTAAAGAGCACGTTGTTGATCTCATAATTTCTGTTTAAATGGCTTGTTTCTAAAGGACCCCGCAAGGCCAGGGAGGTGTATAGGCACTTTGGAAAAGCCCCTGGAACTCCCCACAGCCGTACTAAGTAAGTACTGACCTTTTTTTTTTTTTTTTTTTTTTTACTATTTGGCCATCTCTTCGACAAAAGGTTATAAGCTTTGCTTAACATAATGAAAGAAAATTCTTGTTCATCATTAATACATTTCTTTCCCTAATGTGTTACGTTTGCCTCAATCAAACTGCAGTTTATACCACAACTGCAATTTAGCTGATTAAAAAAAATTAAACTTTGTTTGTGTACGTTATTTTAGTAATGTTTAAGCTTTTGCCTTTTGTCCTTCATGTGGAGCAGCTCTATACATCAACATTTCTATATTAACTCGTTACAAATGAATGAGTGACAGTGTATTGCTTGTGAATGATTTTTAATTAGTGTTCTTCCCACAGGCCCTATGTCCGTTCCAAAGGCAGGAAGTTTGAGCGTGCTCGTGGTCGCAGACCTGGCTGTGGTTACAAGAACTAAAGCTGTGTCTTTGTTTTGTATTCATCATAATGCAAATAAAGATTGTCTTTTCAACCCCAGAGGCTTCACTTTTATTCTGAGCAGAATGATGTCGGTTTGAAACCCATATTATTTGTCCAATTATTTTACGAGATCTTTATTATTCATTCTCTATTCAGACTTAGAAAATCATGTGGTCAGATTTACTGGAGAAGAGAAGCTGCTTCATTCTGATATTTATTTTTATGCGTCATTTACCCATTCATGAGTGTTCAGTTTTTATTAGGCCAGTGAAGCAGTGTCCATGTTTCCTTATAGTAACTTATTTTACTGTAAATATGTAAAGTATATTATGTCGTTTTAAGTTCCTGCAATAATTTGAATAGCTTTCTGCAAGCTGTTTAATCTTGTAGCTCTTGCATAATGTGCTATCACATTAAATGGAAAATGTGGAGACGTGGTTATTTATATATATATATTTTTTATGTAATTGTCATATGGTACCTTTACTTGAAGTTTCGATATCAGTGTACAAGCAGCTGAACTAGTGCCAGTGGAAACTACGCTCTAAGTTTAAAGCTGCTGTGGCTAATTTTTGATCAGCTGTTTTGATTTGATCTTCAGTTGTGCAGTAGAGGTTGGGGGGGGATGTTATTTTTTTTTTTCCTAAACACTGGCAGGTGCTATTTTTGAAATTTGAAACTTCATGCATTTCGTTTCATCATCTTCAGACGTTACCACAGATGTATATATGGATATATTTAATTGACATACGGCTAAGTACGGTGACCCATACTCAGAATTTGTTCTCTGCATTTGACCCATCCAAAGTGCACACACACAGCAGTGAACACAGAGACATACCCCAAGCGACTTACAGCCGTAATCGCAGCAAAAGGTGGCGCTACAAAGTATTAACTTAAGGGGGCCGAATAATTTTGCACGCCCAATTTTTCAGTTTTTGATTTGTTAAAAAAGTTTGAAATATCCAATAAATTTCATTCCACTTCATGATTGTGTCCCACTTGTTGATTATTCACAAAAAAATACAGTTTCATATCATTATGTTTGAAGCCTGAAATGTGGCAAAAGGTCGCAAAGTTCAAGGGGGCCGAATACTTTTCCAAGGCACTGTATATATTATATGACTACATAGTAAGCTAAAAGTTATGTTATTATTTAAAATGGCAAAAGTGGACAATAAAATTTTATTCATAATGTAATGATGCCAGTCTTGAATCAAATCAGTTCATGTATGTGTGCATTCTCTACGAACAGTGTGTCCAATGAATGCAGTCATTAATAAAATAAATATTCACAAGACCAAAGACCAAATCAATAATGTTATTTTTATTTAGTATTGAATGGATTGTTTGCATTACTATTTTGTTTGTGCTATCAACTCTGGTAATAAGAATAGTGAAATTTCACTGCGCTCTGACTGACTCTATGCTTCTCCGTTCAAATAAAGCAGACAGCTGATGACGCACTTTGAAAGACTACAATGCACACGCGTAAAACCAAAGTAAAAAAATTCGCTCTTGGATCAAACTGATAAATAATTTTCTTTCCCATCGAAAACATGTCCTGCATTTTAGTGTCATTTTTATTTTTTATTTTTGAAAGTAAAAATTATACTTATAGTTTTAGGGTGGCTGAGATGCCACCCTAAAAAAGGCAGAGAACCGCCCCTGGCTCGTTGGTAGATCAGATTTTTCCCCCAGCTGGACAAATGCATATAAGTGTGAAATATTTACAAATGAGTAGCTTTTTTTTTTTTCTGGAGGCCTAATGAAATGCAATGCCCAATTTGTGTGTGTGTGTGTGTGTGTGTGTGTGTGTGTGTGTGTGTGTGTGTGTGTGTGTGTGTGTGTGTGTGTGTGTGTGTGTGTGTGTGAAATGTTTACAAATGTGTAGCTTTTGTTTTGTCTGGAAGCCAACTGTAATGCAATGCCCTATGCTTTGAACAATGTTTGACTCTGTGTGTGTGTGTGTGTGTGTGCGTGTGTGTGTGTGCGTGTGTGTGTGTGCGTGTGTGTAGCATCATTTCGGTAGATCATATTCTGCCCTCTGCTAGGCGAAGGCATATCAAAAGTGTGAAATATTTACAAAAGTGTTTGCATTTTTTTTTCTGGAGGCCTGATGAAATGCAATGGCCAATATGTGTGTGTGCATGTGTGTGTGTGTGTGTGTGTGTGTGTGTTTTGGGTGCGTGTATTAGTGGACATTTTATGTGTGCATTTTTGTGTCTGTATGTATGTTCATTGTGCTGAAAAGGGCAAAAGTGTGACCTGTTGCCCCACTAAATGTGGCCGAGTCAAATTGACTCGGGAGAACTTGAGGAGGAAAGTGTTTATTTTACGAATACATAGTTCAACGAAAATAGACAAAATGAATTTTACTTGCAAAGTTCATAATTTGGAACAATCCTGGTCAATTTCAGGAAAATATGTGGAAGGAAACCCAAGTTATGACACATTAAACTTTCCAGATGAGTCAAATAGACCCTAGAGTCTGCAGAAGGGTTAAACTAAATCTGGGTATATCGGACTGGAGATGGTGAGAGTTTATTGGCCCAGATATATGATTGGGCTGAAATACACTCAGTGTAATAGTTAATAATGTGATCAATATTCCCAAGTTTGTCTTTCTAGCTGATTATAAGCAACTTGATCTTCTCAGCATTTTCTTACATCATTCGTGTATTTGTTTGTCTTTGGTTTAAAAAAGAAAAAATAATTTAATTAAGATTACAGCTCATTGTGTTTCAGATGCCATTTTGATATTTGGTGTTGTCTCCTAATATTGCTTGTGCTGTAGATTCCTACGCTAATCAACCTTTTACATTTGACTGTTTTATAAAAAATTATAATTAACATAAACTACATGCATGATACATTTTTCTGAGAATGCCACTAAACATACCATGACGTATCAAACTGAGAATCGCTCTATATCCTTAGCAATGTCAGTCACCTCTTCCAGTGGAAAGCATGTCATCAGTGAATGTTTTAAACAAGTTTGCAGACAATTCATGTTTATTGTAAAGAACATTGTTCATTTTATTCCAGACATGTTATTGTGTTAAATAACAGAAACCACTTTATGAAAGAATGTGTTTAACTGCTTGGTTCAGGAAATCGGTTTTTATTTACGTCATGAAAGTGTCATTGGAATATAGGAACAATAGATAGAAGCAAATAGTTATAAAAGGCAACATTTTTTGTATATGTGTGGTTTCCTTTATTATACTGGTATGGCAGATTTGACAATAATTATTTACCTGAAGATTTACTTTTCAGCAGGTCAGTTGTGACCCTAAACGTAGCTAGTTTTGCAGAGTTGCTGTACATGTTGTAGCAGAATTGAAGCCCATTAAGGGTTAAACTCCAACTTGCTAAATCTGCTCATTAAGAATTGACTTACCATGTGAAGTGAATGAGATGTATTAAAACCACAAAACTGCAGTGAGTTTCCAGGACTGAGGGTGAGAACCAGTGTTTCAATCTATCAAAACAAAACTTACTCCTGTGTTGTTGCGCCAGAGTTTTACGTAGGTATTGAAGGTGATGAAGGTGGTTTTGCAAACGTGTTCGAAACGAAATTAGCTTTGATGTTGCTGAGCGTTCTCTATGGCTTCATCTGTGAGATGTATTTTCAGGAAGAGACTCGACTCTGTGTTATGGCTGTGGTTTGCATAGAGTGTTCTCCATAACACAGCATTTGGTTTCGTAATTGTTGTGTATGTACTGTATCAATTGCTGCTACAGTATATAAGTTATAAAGATCTTATATTATGTATTGTTTTAGTTTAATTTATATCGAATATAAATTGTGCTTGAGATTAAATATAACGACTAAAAAAAATGCTGATGCTGATACGAGGCCACGCCAAGCAACGGCTTTACTTGTTTTCTGATGCATTTTCTAAACGAAGTAGAATAATGAGGTCATTTTTGGTAAGTGGTTCATAAATCTGCTGAGCAACCTGGAAAATCATCTCTCATCAAACACACTCTGTCACTGCCTTATCTACTGGTCTAAAACCAGTTTATTTTCTGACTCATTTCTCTCCTGGGCTCACAGAAAGTATTGAACTGTCTGCTGATAACTTGACATGACTTTTAGAAAGGAGTTAAGAAGCTCAATGTTTAATGTTCCTGACTTCAATTGTTTTAGTGGCTGCTTGCACGCCTATCTCACTGGGAACACTGTTGTATCTTTAAGGCATAACCCAGAGTGACTGGTTAGAAATTAATTTATCTCAGTATGTGGAAAAAAATTATTTGTTGATTGATTGTACAGTATGGGAAGATGACATGTTTGGTCCTCAATGCTGTATGTGCAGATTGCATACAGACAGCTCCTTGGATATTTGCACAAATTTCTTGTTATTTCAGCTGTTCACTACACAATATAAGAGTTGAAATGAAATAATGAATATTCTAAGCACAGAACAGATCCAGATGCATATAATGTGTGGTTTGCTTCACTGACAGTGACAGCAACAGATTCAAGATGCAAACGTTACACATGTATTTAAGAATGTTTACTTTTTTTATTTAATAACTAATTTTACCTACTGAATTAATATTTATGTGCAGAGTAAATGATCAGTTTCATGAATGTTGTTCTTATTCACATCAGTCATCAGTTCTGTACAGTCATTCAGAATAGTTGCTGAACAAACATTCCTTTGAGAGACAATATAAGATTCAATTAAAGAACTTTACGTTTGTGTGTGTGTGTATGTATCTCTGTGTGCGTGCATGCGTGTGTGTGTTGTAAGTATTAAGGTTATATCTGTATTTGTTTAGTGTTCAAAATATTAATATCTGTATTTGTATTTGGGTTTAAACGAAAGGTGGACTAGTTCAATGTTTTTGTTGTTAAATGACTGCTAAATGACTGCTAAAGATAAAAATGATGTAGTCGCTTGGTATAAATGCATCATGGAGCACCGGATGTACCTATGCATCATACCTGACTGAAAAAAACAACAAAAATTATTTTCTTATTCCCAAAGCACATGTTTGTCTTATCCAAATTCATTGTGAACCTTCCTATAATAATAATAATAATAATAATAATAATAATAATAATAATAATAATAATAATAATAATAATAATAATAATAATAATAATAAAAACAGTATGAAATTAGAAATTAACACTTTTTTTTGCAAAATGTAACTTTATATATATTTACATAACATACTCTACATTATTTTGTACAGCCATTTCTTTATAAATACACAGTCGCCTTCGAGAGTGATGTTTTTTCATGCTATGTCATGTGTGTGTCCTTGCCATTTTACCTTTAAATCCCATCCTAACCATGCAATCCAGTCATGAGAATGTTATATATATAACAATATAAGCAACAAATGCAACATGGTGGCTTGTGTTGTCACATGTCAGGAAATGAAGCATGAAAGATAAAAGAGCATGAGGCTCATAAAGAGTGTGTTTCCTGTGGGTGTGTGTGGTTATCCATGTTTTCTTACAGCTTCTTACAGATGACAGTGGGGTGAATCCCCACAAGCGCAATGCTTTCTGTCTGATTTTCCTTATTGAAATTTTTGCATTCATAATTATGATTACACCATTATGTCATTTGAACACTTTATTATTATTATTAAAGTTTGCTAGGAAATGGCCTGAATCTTGACAGGGTTGACATCTATATGAGCTATTGTAGTCTTTCTCAGTTGTAAAGGCAGGATTATATACGATATAAGCTACAAATATTATGGTCTGGATGGAATGGAAGAACGTGCAATAACAACAAAGACCAAGATGTCGGCGTTGAAGGCGGCAGGATTTAAGTTGTCACGAAAGGAATGAATGAAGTCGCTTTCAAGAAAATGTACCACTTCATTTGTCTGGTGTTAATATTTTCCAACTCGATCTACATATGTACAGTAGTCCCACACATCATGCTTTGTTTCCACTTGAGGGTCTTTATCTTTCTTTCTGTCTATTTACATATGCTGGTCCTGTATCTAACAGTGTGTAGGAAAGACCCCATCAGAGCGATTGCTCATATTCGCCCCCTCTCTTAAAGCTACATGTGTTCCACACACAACATGGCAGCTTATCAGATGATCTGTACTGTCGTTGTTTTAAACGTGCATATGGTTTATCATACTTGTGGGTGTGTGGTCATCCTTCACCTCGCTTCATCTTTTCTCACGAAACAGCATTGCGAAAAACAAAGGCTTTTAGTCTGAATTTCTGCAACTGAATTCTACCTTCTGTTACATTCTTAAATGTTTACATTAGGTGTACAAGTCCTTCTTTATTCATAAATTTATTATCTCTAAACAGTGAAAAATTTCAATCTACAATATTAACTATACAACAAATCAGTGAAATCCAATTCACTAAATTTCACATAGTAAGGACGGATTTTCTGTAAAAAAAAAAAAAAAGCTGCTTCAGGGATAATAAATGTTCTACTACTAATAATAATAATCATTTATTTATTTATTTATTTATTTGTTTGTTTGTTTGTTTGTTTGTTCGTTCGTTCATTCGTTTGTTTGTTTGTTTGTTTATTTAATCTAATTAGAGCAAATTAGTTACATTTATTCATTAAATTCTAAATTTACATATTCATAGCAATTGTGTATTGTAAGCGATGTTTTCTCAGTAGTTATTAAGCATCATTATCAGTAGTTAATTTAATGTTCTTTATATTACTTTATATTTAAGTTCTGGAACTACTGTTCTGGAAATTTACAGTCAACTCTGGAATTTTTGCCACCCTTTGTAAAGACAGGCAAAATCTTATAAAAAATATATTTGTTATCCTCCAGAGTCCTTGGTCATCAGTTCATTTCACCCCACGGGCTGTGAATAGTGTCTTGTCAAAAGTTTGATTCTGTGATGATTTAACTATTTCTGTGTCCACTTCGATCATTTGGATCAATGTCCTTCTGGAATGATATGGCAGTTTTGGCTTAGTGTCATTTACTGAAGCAGACTTTAGACATTAGACACTGCAATATTAGACATTGCACATTTCTCACACTTGCAAATTTGTACATACAAATTGTCTATATTTGTATATGTATATTTCATATGTATATTTAAACTGCACATTTCACATCTGTAAATGTGTACATACTGTATATGTCATTCTGTTAGACTGTGGAGCTTCTGGCACTAAAACAAATTAATCACATGTGAAAACATGCCTGGCAATAAAACTGATTCTGATTCTGATTCTGATAAGGTCTGTATAACACTAAATGAACCATTGAAACAATGCTAATGTTACCAATGACCTGCTGTAAGCATTACTACATTCAAGCTTATTTATTAGTTATAGTTAATGTCCTCTATGTCCACAGTACTTAACAGTCTAAATGAAATTCTTTTTCTGTATAAAAATTATTGGACAACAAATCCACACTGTGTGTTTGTACTAAAGCAGTGTTTTAATTGTTATTAAAATCTGAATATTCACTCTACACACTTTACCTTAATTTTCTTTTAATATCCAGTGCTATGGATTAATTACTATATTAAATCTTGTAGAAAAGGTATATACAGTAGTTACAAGGTATGTACATATGAATGAATATATAACTTCATTAATAACAGTGGAAATTTATTCTTTTTACAGCACAAGAATTGTTGATTAATGTTGTCTTTTTAGTGCACAAAAACCCCAAACAAATTTGCTCTACAGCTGAATAAAATATTTGGCAAACAATAGTAATGTTTCTATCTATGTAAAATAAAATCTATCTTCTTTAGTGTAGCATGGAAATGTTTGAGAGCAATTCATTATAATATCTATGTAAGTAGGACCCAGTGGAAAACTATTCTGCATATGCAGTAGCAGAAAATTATATTCTTCTTTCAGGTCAATTCACAATGATGGGAGAAAAGGCTAGAATAACAAACAAAGAGAGAGGTGAGAGGGGGGATTGAGTCATCCAGAGCATCATTACTCTCATCAAAACAAGCACTACCCCCATATGCCACATTTCTCCATCGCAGCCTGTTTTACTCAACAATGTGCCTGGCCTTCCAGGAAGTGGTGCTAAGCTAAACATGCTGACTTCATATCTGATAACTGCATTCAATCAGAGATGCAAAATTTCACATGGACCGTAAACTCTACACTGCTACTGCAAGAAGGCAGACTGAACAATATGTTTAAAGTCTATAAAGTACTTATACCTTTCTGAAATCCTTAATAAAACATCAGAATTTGACTGTAATCAAGCTGCAGGCTTGATGATCGTATTTGCATGTTCTGCATACCTTGTTTATAATCTCTTGCTTAGTAGTTTAACACTTGCTTACTAACCTACTAGTGTTAAGATGCCTTACTTTACATTACTGACATAATTAATTAGTTAGAAGCCTTAATACACATGCAACAAGACGTGTTTTGTACCTTTTTTGTTTACCATAAACTTTATTTTTCCACTCCTTTGCATGTCAATCTTGACATACTTTCAGAAATGAAAATCGAGAAAAGAAGAACTGGGAGAATCCGTGGGTAAGCAGAATTGCCTTTGTTTGCCTCTCTCTCTCTCTCTCTCTCTCTCTCTCTCTCTCTCTCTCTCTCTCTCTCTCTCTCTCTCTCTCTCTCTCTCTCTATCTGCCACTTTCCATCGTGCGTCACTCAGGCCTCATTTGAACAAATTATGTCTTGAAGTCATGTGACATAGGAAGAGGAATTACCTCCAGTGAAACACCCACCCACCCACACAATAATATACATACTCAGCCCCACAATACAGATTGTGAGTCAGAGAAAGAGAGAGCATACTGACAAGTAGTAGAACATTAGAAACAACAATCAAAGAAGAGAAGTTACAGCTTAAGGAGCGATATGGCACAAGCATATATAACAGTGCAAGTTCTGCTTCTTCTAGCAACAGCCATACCTATCTCATGTGAGTCTGTTTTTTATTTTAATATTTAATTCTTTTTGTGAGCATTAACTGTAATTGTGAATGATTTTGAACTGTCCTAGAGCTTCTATGAAGACTGGATCAGTTTGATAAAAAGATAAATAGGAAGATGTTCTAGCAGGGCTTTGAAGCAGTGGACTTTCTGTTGTTAATCAGTGTGTGTATCCCTCAGGTAGCTACAGTATGAGAGCCTCTGAGGTGTTTGTGACCAGAGGCTCAGTTGCAGTATTGCCTTGTGTAATGTCTTCTTCATCTCAACACCCAACTGCTGTCATCTGGAAAAGAATTATTGAAGGGTAAATTCATCCATAAAATCTACTCTACATATAATCACAATACTTTAGTGAAATTATGTTGGCATCAAAGTGATAGATAAGGAACTTGAACAAGTCATTTACATAAAACTAACATGAACATAAAAACTCACTTTCTGTCTTGCTCCTACAGTGAAGAGAGGACGGTGTGGCGCAGGGACAGGAGTGGGCTTGAGTTTCGGGCAGTGGGACAGGCACCACAAGCTCATTGTCCCCATCCAAACTTTGGAAATTCAGATTTCAGTCTTCATATACAAGGGACAACGGAGGATGATTCAGGAATGTATCGCTGTGAGGTGGAAGGACAGAACATCAAGAATGTCATGCTCCATGTCGTCAAAGGTATCCGCAAAAGATATGTTAACCAAACATAGAAAGATTTTTTTATTAATATTCTCTTTGTTCACTAATTTAATACATTGTGCAATTGTAAAATGTTTTGGTCTTAGAGGCTTTACATTTTAATCATGATATGTTATATAACAATGATACATTTTCCTTTTAATTGTCGTATATAAAAATATACATATAAAAATATTTGATTACAAACTGTTTGTTTGCTTCATTTAACACATAAATTCCAAAGGTTTTTCGAGAAATGGGCCAGAATGATTCAGAGGGAGAATGGAGCAGCGGCTCTGAGTAATTCAGGAGTCTAAATCACTTCACAGTAATAAGGAGGTCTTGTTCCTTGTTTTGTTTATCTGCAGTTTCCTTTACTCCTGCTGAGGTATTCGAAGGTGATCGGCTGACGCTGACCTGCAGTATCACTCCACAGCCATTGGCAAAGACAACAAAATGGGAACTGAATGGCTCACCAATTGCCAGCCGTAGCGGCATACAGACATACACTATCGATAAAGTATCTCAGAAGGATGCAGGAACATGGAGCTGCCTGATTAGAAACAAACAAACGGAAGCAAATGCATCGACATCACTGCAAGTCAAAGGTGCAGATTTCTTTTTTTCATGTTATATGCAATTAAAGAAATTTTAGTAATTACAATGTACTGCTAATATAAATTCTTAGTATACAACTTTCTCATATCTACATAACAATTCTGTTAGTTTTACTTCATTTAGTGAATAAAACGGAATATTACTGAATAGTACTGTTTAAAATAAAATATGTAAATAAACAGCAGCAATAATTGTGTCTAAATGGTTAACAGGATTAGAAAAGTTAGGATTTGGTCTCATTTAATCTGATTGTCTCTCTCAGGAATCCTGGTCCCTAAAGATAACTCCGAGGTAGTATATGCACAGTTAGGCTCCTCTGTCACGCTGCCCTGCATCTTCTCCAGTGAACTGCTCTTCAACAGTTCTTCCTGGAACAGAGTATCCAAAACATCAAATCTGCCAGCCGTGCTTCCTTCGTCTTTCAACATTTCTTCGAATCCCAGAGTTTCTCCGTGCTCCTCCATGCGGCTGGTTAAATCAGCATACATCGAGAGTGTGCAGGATGGAGATGAAGGCACATATAGGTGTTCGGGAGAGGTGGAAGGAGGCAACGGCAAGCGCGTCGAGGTGGAGAGGAGCATTCAGCTCATCACTGCTCAAGGTGAGTGTTGAGTTCTAGTGCAGCACTTCGTGTTGTTTGTTAGAGAGAATAAAAATAAAACCAAGTTTAAGAATGGATGTATGACCAAGACTGTGTAACTGTGTCTCTGCAGTTCTGAGCTCAAACAAAAATGGCAAAATGACCCTGACCTGTCGCATCAGCAGCACCAGTCAAGTCACCGATTACGAGTGGATCCATGTGGAATATAGTGTGAATGATACTCAGATATTCACCTCTGTCCAAAAATCAACATCAAAAGT
Source organism: Tachysurus fulvidraco (assembly GCF_022655615.1). Taxonomy (NCBI): domain Eukaryota; kingdom Metazoa; phylum Chordata; class Actinopteri; order Siluriformes; family Bagridae; genus Tachysurus; species Tachysurus fulvidraco. Next base: position 19,116,715 of record NC_062520.1, on the reverse strand, counting down.
GCTGAGCGTCCAAAAAGAGAAGCAATTTGGGGAGTGGGTGTGTCGTTTCTATAACAAACAACAGCTTCTGGGAAATGCAACTTACCAGCCTCATATAATGAGTGAGTAATGCTTCAAAATGTTTACTTCTGTAGACACTTTTATTCTAATGTATTCAACTATATTGAGATACTGTATCAATGCATAAATAGTAAAGGTTTTATATATTATTACAGTGACTGAAACTGTGTTGTGTATGTGTTCATCTGTAGGTGGTTTAGAGGGAAAGCAACAATCTACAAGTACAAACAAAGTAGTCTTGATTATAGGAATGTGCTTTCTGGTCTTGTTGTTGGTCCTTATTTTGCTTCAGCTGTACAAAAACCATCGCAGGGTAAGTTCAAACTAACATACTACAGTTTGATTGTCCCCAGTAGAACATTATATTTTGTTATATTATATCATAAAAAAAATGATAGTGAGGTAGTGCGAACCTATTCCTTAACATAAGACCTGATTTGAAGAAAGCAGTGCACAGAATCTTATAGTTATAAAATTTATTGTATAAATAATTGTAAAACAGTTCTAAAATGACACACCTTTCATTGTATGTGTGCAGAGAAAAATGATCTTTCAGTATCCAGCTATGGAGACGATCGTCCACCTTGCGGCTAATGAGCGAGAATTTAGAGGACGGGTCAAAGAAAGAGAGAAAACACAGATTGGTGCATGTGGTGAAAATCCTAAATCGGACCTTGTGTAAATCCATCGACTGTACGACTTGTACATGGCTGTTTGTGAGGAAAATGTTAAGAAATGATCTCTACTTGATGCTTAATACTTTGAATTCTGCTTTGATTTCTTTGTGTGTGTGTGTGTGTGTGTGTGTGTGTGTGTGTGTGTGTGTGTGTGTGTGTGTGTGTGTGTGTGTGTGTGTGTGTGTGTGTGTGTGTGTGTGTGTGTGTGTGAGAACGAGAGAAAGAGAGAGAGAGCGAGAGAGACTTGCAGAAAATTGTAGCATAATTTTTTTATACAAACTTTTGTCATAATACTAAGCATAACTACACATTTTTATTTCTGATCTTAATGTATAACACTGTATAATATATTTCAATAAAGTACATGTATTATTATGATAATATACATATTTACATATTGTCTTTTTCATTATCTCTTTTTACAGCACGTCATGTACACTGTAGTGTCTTTAAAAATTACAAAAATTCTCAAGCAAAGTCTCCACTGAGAAAAATATATAGGAAATAAATTTCTATTAGAATCAATAAGATAATCAGTGACGCACAAATGTGACTGCAAAGTCCACTGATGATTTGGTCTACTTTATTCACACTACATGACTCCAGACTCATGACTGTATACATTTTTACATATTCACATAAATATAGTTACATCATATAACATAGGCCTTATAACTGAGTGCAAAAATTTTCATATTACATACAGTAACTGGATTAATCTACAAACAGCTTAAAAATGAAGTAGTGCATCCTGCTACAAGAACCTATTCCTTAACATGAGACAAATCTAATAGAAAAACAGCTTGTGATGACTTTCTCAATCTTCAGACCTGATTTAAAAAAAGCAGTGCACAAATTCTTATAGTTATAACACATATGTCTAGAAAAATGAGTAAAAACTGGCCAAGCTCTCTAACAGAGTTAGAACAAAACTGGGTGGAGGAAAATGAGTAGGTGGGGCACAAGAAGTTGGAGACAGTTAAAAGCAAAAGGTGGGCCTTTTATAAGAAAATATTCACATCACAGTCAAAATAAGAAACTGGCTATTTCCTTTTTCCATCAAATTTTTGGCAGCAGTAGTTACATCATATTCTGAAGAATCCAGCTTGCGTGCAGAGTCACTCGGGTAAGACTGTGTGCAACTATACACCTTTTGCTGCTAAATTACATTATACTGTATTACAGCATATTGCATGCATCATTCTCAGGAAAGCATTCATCTCATGTCTGAGAGCCTTGTTAACTATATAAAAACATAACATTGTAGTTAACTAGTAGTTGCCACATACTGAAATTAATAAAAAAAAAATATCTTTTGGCCATGTGTCTATTGGGAAATGTGTGAATGATAGTAAAAGTGAAATTAAAAAAAGTTAGATATGGCAATTAAAAAGAAAGTGAACCTTGTTTGACTAAATTATTTTAGTATGCATTTTGTATGGTTGGAAGAAGTCTACAGCGCAGCCTAAAAAAAGAAGCCGTGTAATTAATCTGTCCATTGAAAAGTATAAAAATTTGAGGTGAGATTATTGCCTGGAAATTAATTTGTCTGCATTTAAAACTGCACCACATCAATTATTTTTGCCTTCACTGCACCTCGACTAATAATGACAGTGCACTGATTTTTTTTTTGTTACTTATAATAAAGAATGAACATCTGTGAAACCTGAGAAAAATGCTTTTTACTAGATATAATACAATAAATACAAATTCTGGGTTATTTACAACATTCTGCCCCCGAGGTAGCTATATCTTACTACACGTGCTGCAGATTTCAGCAGTTTCTGTCATTACAAGGAACAAAAGAACAAAATGTCTGTGGCTTTACACCTCACTGTAATCTGCATCACTATGTCTTGGTGTTTTCCGGAGCTCTGCCTTAGATAGGGGCTGTTTAAACCAGTCTGTTTCATCATCAAGATCTGTGAACTCCAGCACATCCTCATCATCGAAGCACCAGCCTGGCCAGTCCACAGTTACACCCAGTGGCGTGACAGGTCTAATGGAAAACGATGGGAAAGACAAATAATTCTTATGCTTTTTTCTAATAGACAGTAATGTGCATCCTACAGTAACAACCTCAATTAATATCTGGCTATGCAGTATTGTGTAAAAATTATGTTCACTATATATATACACATATATATATTTAATTATTCAGTGGCAAACACAAATGATGGGTACTGCATGTAGGCATTTCTTGTCTTGCAGTACACATATAGTCAGTACTGAGATCAGTGAAATATGTACAGATTACATACTTTTGTGTGCTTGTGTTGTTGAACATCCCATTCCAAGGATATGGTTTACCCATTTTGGACCATGGCTGTGGGGATTTGTGGCTATTCATTTGCAAAAGCATGAGTGAGGCTGGGAATTGATTTCAGGTCAGTGTGCTATCTGTGTTCAAATTCATCCAATTGGTGTTCAAGGGGGTTGAAGTCAGGGCTCTGTACAGCCCAGTCTCTTTCTTAGCAACCCTTTTGTGGACCTCATTTTGTGCAATGTCATGCTGGAACAGGCATATACATCAAGCATGTATTAAGGGAAAAACATCATTCTACAGCATACAAAGACATTTTAGATGATTATGTGCTGCCTGCTTTAAGCCAACAGTTTGGGGAAGGATAGCATATGGATGTAATAGTGATACAAATACTTTTGACCATAAACTGAAAGTTAAAGCCATTATTATTATTGCTTGTTACCTGTAACAATAAGTAAAGGATAGGCATTTAATTAAAAACATTATGGCCATTATGGTCTCAGATCTTTGCATAATACAGTAAATGAAAAGGTAGATAAATTAGGAGTAGAGTAGATTCAGCTGACAAAGTTTTTTACTGTGTAGGCAGAAGCACACAGTAAGATCAAGACACAGACATAAAACACAGAATGAAACTACTTTTTTTTCACTCTAAAATCTCATGTTTTATAGTCATTTCTTTCTCTGGGAACAAACAACATCGAAAAAAACAGAGAATTTCAGATTTTAGTAATAATTCCGTTGGATGAATTTGAATGTGATTGGAAAACTAGACAAATCTAGATAAACAGCTAGAAAAATGAGATGCAACCAAAGAGGAAAAAAAATTCATCTTAAAGTCAGGACCAGCATAGCACTGCCCAATGGATGTCTAACTCTTTTATTCATGATTTAGATAACAGACAACAAAGCATTAAAAAAGTACCTGTTTTTCCTGTCATTGTCACTGCTGTCCACGCTGGTTTCCGTCCTTTTATGAGGGCCAAACCATCTTGATCCAAATATCACCAACTCTGGCTTGCTCTCTCCTGTTCTTGGTGATGATGACAGTGTGGTGCAGTCAGTGTTGGAACTTTGAAGAGAAGTCTTTTCTAAATGTTTCCCCTCTATTTTTGCTATTCCACGCTCCCTCTCCCGCTCCATGGCCCTATTTAGTAGGCCCTGCAGAGGGGAGGACTTTATCTCAGGGAAGGATTCACTCCTCTGGGGTTTAATTTTGGGTATTTTCTGATGGAAGTTCTTATTATGTGTCCCTTTTGGCAGTTCAGACTCAGAATCTGATGACCTCTCATAAGGAACATTCCAGAACGCACCTCGGTTCTGCTTTACAGAAGCCATCTTAAGCACCAGGTGGTCCTCGGTTTTGACAGATGTATTGGAGGGTCTGCGAACATTATGGTTCTCTTCAGAATCTGAGACTGAGTTGGAGGAGCCTCCATCAGCTGACATTCTCCTTGGGCCCTGGAGTGGAGCAGACGGCTGAGAATTCATGGGACGTTTCCTTCGTAACCTTGGAGAATTTAATATTCTCGTGAATGTCCATGAATCTGAAAGAGGTTCGTTTTCATCACCTGACTGGTGAGACCAAGAATCCTGCCGCAGATCTGGTTTCTGGGACTGCTGCTGTCCAACAATGATTGCAGACTCGGCTGGTGTAAATTTACTTGGTAATAAAAACTGTCCACTGGTTGGCAACTTGTTTTCCCTTAATTCACCAACTAACAGATTATGTGGACCAGTGGATTTGTTGGTCTCATTGACGAATGAGTCTTGTTGTGGGAAGGCATTGGACTTTTTTTGTGATTGCACTTTGTGATTCCATGTTACCCGTCTTTCAATTGTCAGATTATTCACAATGTCCCTTTTACTTTCACAATGTCCGTTTTTACCTCTGTCTCTCCGTTCAGTTTCTTTTGTCGTGTTGTGTTTGTCATTAAATTTTTGGTCTCCGTTTTGCATTTTTTTGCTCAAAAATTGGGAATGAACATGCTGTTTATGCAAATTTTCCTCTTCTCTGTCTAACTGTACAGTTGTAAACCTAAGAGTAGAAAAATGACTTTTGTACTTTAACTGTTCTTCTGTGTCAGTGATGTTCGGTAAATTGACTGGAAGTATTCTGTATTCTGACTCCTCTAGAATCTGATCACGAAGCTCCTCAGGTTCTCCTGTCTCTATTTTTCGTAAAGACTGCAAGGCTTCCTGTAAATCGAAAACAGTCAAATGTTTTGTGGTTAAAACAACTGAAATTAAAGCTGAAACTAAACTTAGATAGCTCGAAATCAGAAGAATTTAATTAGGTGTTCAGGTTGAATCAAACTAGGATTAAGCTTGTCAGCACAGAATTGCATTGAATGATGGAATTTCTAAATATTTTAAAAGCACACAGCAAACTTCCAAAGACTTATGAGCCTTGTGTGTTCTAGTTTAATGCCTTACCTGGGCTTGGTGGATTGTAGTGATCCATACTGCACAGCTTTCTGGGCTGTGAGTCGAAACGCTGTACACACTGACAGGGCAGCCAAGATCACTCACCTCCATCAAGACAAAAGAGTCTAAAAGTCAGAGACAGAGACACAGAGAAGTATAAGCAAACCCTCTACATTCACATGCAGAACAAAACAGAGATATGGACAAATAGTCAAAAATCTGATAAAATAGACATCAAAGTTTTAGCTTAGATAATATACTCTATGTATATATACTACTACAGTAAACTTGACTTAAGGTGTAGTTTTTGTGCTAAAACTAAAAATTCTGATGAAAAATGCCAATACATCTTCAGCTTTTCACTACTCATTGAGTCTGATTTGTATTGTTCACAGTGAATGGGATCAGATAGATATTTAAACAATTAAATAATAATAAAATAAATAATTTATCCAGCAAAACTCATCCTACTAAATTACTGGCAAACTCTTCTCCACCACTTTAAGACAAACCTATATGGGTTTTGTGAAACGTTCAGAGACATTACATTTGAGACACATTGTAAGGTGTAGTTTGATATGGTTTGATATTAAGCTTACATTATATGCTCACCAGCCACTTTAACACCTGCAGCATTATGCATAATCTCATGCAGGTACAAGTCAAAAATAAAACATCAGAATGGGGAAAATATGTGATCCCAGTGACTCAGACTGTGTCATGGTTCTTGGTGACTACTGATCTCCTGTGATTTTCATTCAAATCATTCACAAGGGACGGTTTGAATGGTGGTGAAAAATAGTTCTGCAGGTGGAATTGTCTTGTAGGCGACAGAGGTAATGATGCAAGACTGGTGCAAACTGACATGCAGATTATGGTTAGATGGTCTACAAAAGCAGATGATCACACTGGGTTTCAAGAACAAGATTCTGAGGCTACAGTCGGTACAAAACTGGTCAACTGAAGATTGTCAGGTGATATTCTGAATTTTTTCCTCATTAAGATGTTTAATGTTGTTCTGATGTTTCTGTTAAAGTGCCTAATGAGTGTGTAGTGAGTAGTCTCAGATTTACATTTAGTAGCATTTGGTACAATAAAGACCAAATCAAATTTCTCTGAGATCATGGATATAAACATATTGTTTTAATGAAAGCACTAATAATGTCAGTATTGTTGATTGTATGTAAACTCAATGCCAGTGCACTGACTCATGGTACAGTGTGCATGACAGTTTAGATCAATGTTTTCATTTTGTCAAACATTCAAGTCAAACACAAAAGGAGTTTCCAATCATTAGATCCTAAGATATGCAGAAATAAAAGCTATGACCATTTTGCTTATGATGTGTAACATTTGCATCTCTCTATGCTGGGATTTACCTAAAGGTAGAATAAATTTCCTGCTCATTAATATGAGCCTACACACATGCAAATTGTAGAATTTCTAAAGACACTTCATCATTGTAATACATGGAAGATGCAGTAGGTTTTAATAATTATAACACTTATTATGTATGGTGGTACTGTATGTATAATTAAAAAAATGCTAAGCTAAATTATGTTCTCGAACTTTTTTTAAACAAAGAAAAAGACCCTGCCCCTGTTTATTGTATATTGTAACTTATTTGTCTTAATATTGCCAAAATGTTCTTTCCGAAACCATATTTTTTTTATTCTGTTGTTTTGGGGTTTTATAAAATATGGGGTTTTATAGCAAATAGCAAATAAAATATGTGTTTCATGAATTCAAGCATGTCTATGCAGCTCACACTAGATTAAAATCTCCTGATTCAAACAGAACCCGATAAACAAGTGTAATATCTGTGTCAGCATCAGCATGTTAAACAAACCAAGTAATTAAGTTAGCACACTGTTATCTAAAAATGCAATAAAACAACAAATTATTATTATTATTATTATTATTATTATTATTATTATTATTATTATTATTATTATTATTATTATTATTATTCATGCATACAAATAACTGATAACACTTTATTTATGGAGCACATATTAGATATAAATAAAGGTCTGCTTTTTGTTTAATAAAGAACAAATTAGAGCCTCTTAAATCACATTATTCTTTAGACTATTCATAATTTGCATTGTTCAATAATTAAGGATCTGTTTTGTGAAAGTAACTAATAAGTTGCAAATTACTGTGCATGAGTATTAAACTACTAATACTTTCCTATATTTTAAGTTATTTCAAAATTATCTACAGATGTCTCTGATGTTTAGATTTCATCAGAGATTAAACGATTGGAATTATGCCTTTGGTGTTCTCTGTTTTGTAGATGCAGCATACGCTGGCCTACTTTTCTATCGTGGCAAGATATATAAGACTTTAGAACACGGGAGACAATCTGACATGTTAAATCTTTTTAGCTTCCGATTAGTGATAATTAAAACTCAACATGAGACACATTATTAGAGACCCATGAAAATGTAGGAATAAAGAATGTAAGTGTTATTGAACAAATAATACAAGCAAAATTAACATCAAATATGTGCTCCATAAGATAAAATGTTACATAATAATTATTTATATCAGACTTTGATATTTCAGCTTTAATTGTGGATTAGGGTTAAAATTGGAATTGGGGTTTTAAAAGTAAACATTCAGAAGCTTAAGTTGTGATAACACCAACACCACAGGGCTACTGGTTTAATCTGTAGCTTGAAAATAAGGCTGTGGTTTATGGAGCTAGAAGGTGCTTCCGAAGAAAATAATACGAGAGTTTATAAAACTCACAGCCATCCTTAAGTTCTGCACAGTGGATTCTGTCCAGGGACAGTGGGGGGCGCACAACCTTCTGCTTGTCTGATTTCTTCTGGGTTTTGGTCAGCAGTAGCACATCAGTAAACAGCAGCACCACCACCTCCAGCTACAACACAAGAATTAATGCTACTACTTTGTAAATGTGTAAATCTCAGATTCCATGCAAAACAATGCAATTCATTATTTTTAATGATACCACTGAATCTGAAACAATATCATACAATGTGATATGCTTTTAAATATTAAGGCAATAAAAAATCAATATTTTATGCTCCCTGCCAGTGAATCTGCTATGATAGGAACTGTAAGAAATTACAGATTGTATGCACCCAGATTCCACTCCAAGATACACGTCAGAAAGAGCTCATTCCCAAAAAGGCTTAAGTATCATAAGGCAATATATGTTTAGAACTCTAAATAAATAACCTTGATTAAATGTTAGTATAGGAGCTGCAGCAGGAAATCAAGGACCGTCAATGACATTTAAAGACATCCGGCTAGATAACAGTGTGTGACCCAGCCATTTGAGAGACACTCAGTTCTTACACTCACTGCACATTTAAAGCAAAACTCTCTTTAAACTATAAACAAGAAAAACAGTATAAAATGCTTGAGCAGGATTTGTCCTGTGTACTTCTTGACTCTGATGAACCCAAAGAACTTCATTTATTTTGTCACTGCTACGCTGGAATAAAATTTCCTCTTCTTATAGTTTAGAAATATGACAAATTTTTTACATAAAAGAAATTATAATCCATATTATTATATAATTATAATTCTAACAGAATTAGGATTGTTGTATTAATTGTTTCAGCCACTGGCTTTAAGCACTCCTACTCCTTTGTGTCACAAGCAATTGCATCTTGCAAATTTCATTACATTTCTCACCTTACTGTCCTTCCTTCCTCTGACCTTCAGGGTCTCTCCCATTATAAGCTTGCGTATGACCTTGGGTTCTGTACCCCGTATAGGGGTAGTTAAATCGAAGCGGCAGAACTCCTGCATGTGCTGAGACACATAAACACTCACAGTCATTGAACCTTTCAAACAAATAATAATAATGGTCATTTAATCATCCACTTACCTTTTCTATTTCTTCACTCATCCCATGTAATTCATATCCCTCTATCTTTTGGGACATAGCAAAAAGTGCCAGCTCATCATCCTTAAAAAGCAAGTAGTCATTGATGCTGTCCAGAAACTGACTGACACTGTTTATCTAAAGGAGAGAGAGAAAACATGCATATACACACTGCTACTGAAAATAAAATGAAAAACTTTTAGATCTCAAATCTGATTGCTCGGAAGATGACATTAGTGTCAGCTGTTAAATTAAAGCTCATTTTAATATGTTGTTGTTTCTATAATAATATGTCATGCACAGAGACATGACTGGTAGACACAATTCAGATTATCTAAATATACTTTTGTTGATTTATTATTTTTCTATATCAGCACCAGTTACAGAACAGTTTTAGCAGCTGATATATATCTTAGTAGTTACAATTCAAGAAATAGAATAATTTAAAGAAATATTATAATTAGAATATCTAAAGGAACAGATCATTCCATTTAGAAACATTTGTGAATCTCATTTTTTATTTTATTGGAGAAACTACAGTCTTTCTACTGGAAGGCTTTTTATTATTATTATTATTATTATTATTATTATTATTATTATTATTATTATTATTATTATTATTATTATTTTATTACTACTGTGTATGTCCAAAAGGTCCATGTACAGTTGTAAGAGACTGTTGTAGTTCTCCATTCAGATGTCTTACCATGCTGTTGAGTGTTTGCTGTGTATATGAGTCCTGTGTAGTCTTCAGGATGGCCTTTAAAAGTAGGGGGTACTTCGTGATCCTTTGGTGGGGCTTTGCCTGCATGTCACCCAGCCGCATTCGCCCACATTGGGGATGAGTCTCCACCCACTGCATACGGAAACCCAGAACGGAAAAATAAAATGCACATTTTGTTTTACAACGTTGGAAAATTTTAATAAATTCTACATCAAAGTGCCTCGTTTTTGTATTTACAGAATATCATTATTGCATGATGAATGGCACAGTAACATGTACAACCAAGAACAACATTTAATATGTATAACTATGATAAGTTTTATATATAGTGATATTATTTTGTATTGTATTATTTTATTATTCAGATTTGTGTGGCAGTAAATAAATTGTGTAATGCTAAAAGCATAATATGACTGTAGTACCATAAGAAAAATGTTAAAGTGTGGGTTTATTTCCTGCTGTCTGCGTGTGAACTCCAGATTTCTCTCCTCCTCCCAACAATAATCCAAATATGCAGAGAAACGATCTGCAAACTAGGAGAACAATGTAGGGTTAGAATGTGGAGCAGGGTAGAAAAATGATGTAGTTATTACTGGTGTAGAGAATGTTTGGTGCTTGTTAAATACTTGCAAACATCCTGGCTCAAGCTTTAAAGGGTCAAAAGGTTGGCCAGTCAATCTGACATTCTGCAACATAGGGTACATCACTTCAAGCCAGAAGCGTCTGTGGGCATCGAGGATGGAGTGTATGTTAGAAAAGAGCTGGGCAGACGAAACCTGCAAGACAGATATATTTAAGTGAAGGCTATAAGCTTACATTGGGCTGCTTCTACACACCTACACAAAACCGCACTCAGATTAATGCAGTTTTTCCAGATTGTCAGCAGAAACATGTACTACTTATGTTTCCATAGTGCAAGTCTGGTGCATATTCAAACAAAAACCGAATGTTCCAATAAACAAAAGAAAATGTATTATGAATAACTGTTCTGAAAATTAAGACAAAGATGATGCAACTGGTCTGAATGTTGAGCTTATTCAGTCTATCGATAATAAGTTTGTCATGTGCAGAAAAAAGACACATAGCTTAAAGGTAAAGTGCAAACCTCATTAAGAAATCCGTGCCGATGAACATGCTCCAGTGCAGCAAGAACAAGCTGTAAAATGTAAGGAGTTTATAGATAAACTGCAAGAGAAATGTAGAATAATACAGAGATGTAATTCATTTAATCACCAAATGAAACTGATGAAGGTGTGCAAGATCTGAGAATGGAACTGAAGAATATTTCAATATAGAAAAATAGTATATGAGAAAAAAAAGATTATTATGCTATGAAATTATTCTGACTCCAATCAAACCTCGTCATCAGATTTCTTTCTAACTATAATTTGAGTAGTAGCTGCTGGAGTCTTACATCAGTGATAATGGTAAGTTTGCTGATGTAGATGAATTCGGTATAAAGGAGTTCCCACAGCGCCTCCTGCTGGTGTCTCTGGGTCTTTGGCATTGTCTATAAAGAAAATAATTTCATATCAATACAAATATTTTATTTCCAAATAATTATTCTGTCAGTGTTTTATTTAATTTCTCAAAGCTATTTTATCCAGTTTTCTTTTCCTCCTTATACCATCCAAGCCTACACAGTCTGCTCTTTTCCATCACCCAACTCCTCCTTTCCATCACATGCTTCACCCCTCAACCTCTTGTCATAATTATGCTAGAATCTTAGATAGTTTACCTTGTGAGAGTGCACTAGGTCAGTCCAACTTTTCTCCAAGACTTCATCTTTGTCTCCTTCTTTGGACCCCCAATTGAGTTTATCAGGAACGGGGAACGACTGCAAAGTCTGTTTCAACACCTCCATCGGTGACTGGCCTCCACCTGCAATGCCTCGCTCCTGATAGGAACAAACAGAAAGTAGACATGGAAAGGTGAAAGGAAAAAATACAGCCAGTGTGAACTAGGTGACTATATGTAGTTCACACTGGGTGTATTTTTTCCTTTCACCTTATGTGTTCTAATGAAAAACAATTTTTAAATGAAAATAAAAATTCTTTATTTTTTTATCTTAAAAATCCCGCTTTTATTATATCAACATAAAGCAAACCAGTGTATGTTTTGAAAAATGGTTTGTACCTCCTGCATGGGAGTTTTATCAGGGCGGTCACTGAACAGATCCTGAATATGAGGCCCTCTAGATTTTGGAAAGCCTTTCCCTAATGTTGCTACTGGACGCACCTTCAGCTTCTTTTTCTGTGAATATCACAATTATTTGTAGAATTTTATACAGACAATATATCATATAACACATATAGAATCAAACCATGTAGAATACCCAAGAGACACAAATCTATTCATCACTTGAAATTTTACTATTTATATTTTTTCTAATATTGTATAGTAATTAATTACACAGGTAAAGGACAGGCTTATTGTTCAGTTTTTTAATTTTTGTTATGTATGTACAATGAAAGAAATAAGTGATGTAGTAAGATCATAATAATATTTTAATAATCTAGCCAGTAAAAACGTGTCAAATCTAAACATGCGTGTCGTCAGTGTGAATCATAATAATATTGTAAGAATATTAGGGTCCTGAAAGTACCCTTTGCATAAAGACACACACACGCGCACACACACACACACACACACACACACACACACACACACACAGAGAGAGAGAGAGAGAGAGAGAGAGAGAGAGAGAGAGAGAGAGAGAGAGAGAGAGAGAGAGAGAGAGAGAGAGAGATTTGTACATTTTTATCACTATGAGTACTAACAGAAATTGGAACAGGCATAAATGGAGGAGGCACCAGATGGCGCTGTTGTTTCGATTTTGCAGAAAAATGAACACGTGCTCTACTGTGTAACCTACCATAGTAACAAATTAGTATAAACCGAGCATCAAACTAATACAAACTGACTAGACTGGATTTTCAGTAGGGATATATACATTATATATAAGTTTGTGTGACAAAAACGTACCTGATGACCCACACTGTGGAATTTATGTTTGTCTGCTGCCTTCTGGTGGCTAACCAGTGCATCTGCAAATTGTCTCCCAAATCCATCCACATCATCACTTTCTTTATGTCTTTCTGCCTCTTTCAGTTTCTCCATACGTCCATGCATTCCCTGGGTCTTCAGAGCATCTTTATCTGGATGGTATGGCATCACATCCTCTGTAGCTCATGATGGCAGAGGTGCATGATTCCTGAGATCATGGTATATGAGAAAGATCAAAGAGAGAGAGAGAGAGAGAGAGAGAGAGAGAGAGAGAGAGAGAGAGAGAGAGAGAGAGAGAGAGAGAGAGAGAGGAGGCATACATTTATAGTATAGTCCTGAAAGTCTGAATAACATGAGCAGTAATGAAGCTATGAAGAAGGAACTAGTTACACCACAAGTTTCACAGGATTTGCGCAAGAGCGGAAACAGTAACAGTAGGCGACAACAAAAATCTGTTCTAATTCAGCAGCATTAAGAAATCAGTCTAAAACACTAAACACAAACACTTAACCAGTCTCAATACCATTCTTTTTACATAACACAAAAAACAATGAACTTAATCTGATCTATCCAGACAGAAAAATGGTTTATAAAATGATTCTTGTCATTTAAATGGTTAGTGTTTGTACAAAATTAAATATGATGGTATGTTAATCGTATTGTGAAAATACCAACTGCTTCCCATGAGCTTAAATTTGAACAAATTGCTGTTAAAAAAATAAATATATGATTCACTAACCACACACACACATGCTTAGAGAGATGAGACACAACAATCCACCCACGAATGACATTACTACCTATCAAAACACCAGTTCTATTAAAGATCACTGAATAGGTACATTTTCCATGCAAAATATGGAAATTCTCTGTCTCTATGTCATGTACATAAAGTATCTTCTTTAAATCCTCTTCATTCACATATCACTACATTGGTGGAACATACAACCTTCATGTATCTTCATATGAAGTCACATTAAAAGGAAGTTACAAACTGCCCACCTGCGTTATAATAATTTCTCATCCAAACACACCCACGTGCAGTGTTCAAAACTCTCATGTTAAGATACTGACACTAAATTACCTGGGTAAAGCTCCATTAATCGTCCTCAAGTAGCCATCTTCAGTTTTTCTCTCTGCTCCAATCTGGCTTCCACACTCTATTCTTATCCCTCCCTCAATCTTTGTCCGTCGATCACTCTTTAGAAGTGCTTTCAAAAGTAACTGGTCTAACAAGAGAAGCAGGATTCTTCTGTATAGTCTTCCTCATTACAGTTAAGGAGTGCTCACCAAAGTATTTTTTTTTATTCTTCTATTCAGGTTTTGCCTGCTGTCTTTATTCATTAGAAAACATACATAGAAGTAAAAGAGGTCATGGCAGTGCATTAACATACTCAGTTTACAATTTTATTGTATGAACATTATCACAATGCAACCTTACAGAATGCCGGGTGTAAATGAAGATCCTAATGAGCTTTCCAGAGGTAACAGCAGCAAAGGAAAACCCCATAAGAGGAAACAGACTCAAACAGGAAGGTGTCCTCTTCTGACACTTGGTGTTTATAGTATGAATATATATCATTACATTATGCATTCACTGTTTAATTTAATAGAATTGTTTCATCTTATGTTCATATCAAACATCAGCATGGTTGTTTAGTGACAGACTGGCAAATTTGAGTATTTCAGAAACTGCTGATCTGCTGGGAGTTTCTGAAGAGTCTTGTTTTGGTGAACAAGTGCTAAGTTCAAAATCAAACTGTTCTTGACTGAACAAGAACCATGCCATATTAAAAGTTATTTGTATTACATTTTCCACATTCTGATATTGGATATGTACATTAACTGAAGCTCTTGACCTATATCATATAGATGAGCAAGTATTCAGGTGTTCCTAAATATGGGGTGGTTATTACAGGGTTATTGTAAATACAGACTGTCCACAACAGCACATGCAGATATCTCCTAACAATTGAGCATCAGGATAAATTAGATGACTACATGGGGTGTGATGAGCCATAGAAGCAGAAGGGTATCAGGATCAAGCATCAGCATTCCTCTTTAACACACACTCACCCAAAGTCTTTGAAATGAACAATATGCAACCAGTGTGCAAACAGGAACAGATTTAAACTATACCAGGAAACCTAATGTTTTAATTAGCAAATTATCAAAGCCTAAAATATCAAGTTTTCAATCTGTATATGTTTCATGATAACTACCAATGACAGAATGGTAGAAGGAAGCAGGAGCAAAAAATCATAAAAGACTTAAGTGCCCAATGTGGAATGCAGAGAGACAACATGCCATTCATTATACTTAGATATGAAGAGTAAACACTATATAAAGACACTCTTCTTACTTCCTGAGCTTATAAGTTCTAATATCACAAATCAACTAAACAAAGCCATATTACATCACAGACACAATAATCTTCTCAGCTCTAGGAAGCTGGTGGCTTCCACTGCACCGAATACCAAAGAACATGAGCAGTTTCCCTCTAGTAAAGATCTGGGAAGTAAGCTTGATACACTGAAAAGACTCTTTAGTGATTTAGCTTCTTCCTGGTACCGAATTCATGGAAGATGGCCAAGTTTACAAGTTGATTAACATCTCTGCTGATCTGAGTTCATAGCCTGGACTTGTCTGGACTGGTATAGTGAAAGTGAGTGTGGTCTCAATCATGGAGGCGTAGTGCAGTCCCAACATTGCCTGAACTTGAAATTCTTGAACTTCTTATTGGATTATGTTCACAAGATTTAGGAATTCAGCAGTAGGTACTGTTGGGGTGTTGTTTAATTACAGTAAAGAGGGGGCTTCTTCTCAGACATAACAAGTAAATGTGTACAACTGTTTTATTACTCTTGCCAGAAAGGAGATGGGACATAAAATGGTTGACATCCTAAAAATATTTTTTTAAAAATTATTTATTAAGGAGTGGAAAACTGCACATAGCTGAAGTTCAATAAAAAAATGTGAATTGCATAGCATTCAATTTCCATAACCTAAGCATTAGCTCATTAATAATGAATATGATATGCAATATAATATGAACATGATATGCTAATCATTATAAAATATATGCAAATCATTACATAATATTTTCAAAACTCTTAGGTATAATGCTGATTTAATTTTGCCTTACAAGCTGTATAACTAAAGCAGCAACTGAAAGAGAAAGGAAGCAGAAGAAGAAAAAAAACATAAAATAACACATACACACCCTAAATAGCGTATTGATTTTCTTTAGAATTTGCTGCCAAAATATAAATTGAAATTTAGCACAACAACAAAGTGTCTTCTTGAACTGTCTTACCACAGCAACAATAATGCACATGAGCAAACTTAGAACAAATTCTTACAATGTTCTTTTGTTTGCCCTCCTGTGAAAACCTACAGGTTTAATACAAATGTAAAACAGAGGCATTCCCTTTCAGAAAAGGTTTCATTTAGAACACCTTTAGAATGCTAGAACCATTATCAATGCAGAATACACTTTAGGTATATTTTTAATCTATGATGAAAAGCATTATGTACATATAAAATGTAATGTATATGATACTACAAACATATACCACTACTGCAAAGAGTAAACTCATAAATCCAAAATGGCCATATAGAGTTAGTGTGGTTCTGTACTATGTAGAGCTGCTTAGATGAGAAGGCTAAAATAGTCAGATGACAGTTTTCTTGAAAAATTGTCCGATTTCCACTCTTGAATACTGTGTCACTAACAAAAACTTTGCTAAACTGAGCAGCCCATCACAGGCTTATTGCATCTATAGCAGTAGATTCACTCAACCTAGGAACTCTGCAATACAGCCATAATGCTATTTAAAAAGACTAAATGAGTTACACACCACTGCTATAATAGTTTGCACTCAGCTTGAAAATATTGTGAAATATTTCGTAAGATTTTGAAATATTCGAAATTGCTGTGTATCCATACTTGATTTAAATTAAAAATAAGATAATGATGTCTTTTTAGAGGCATACTTGTCCTCTATTGTTTCTGCACAAGTGGTCAAATTCATATCCTTCAGTGTGTTCACACATTCCTGAAGGAGTGTGAATGGCAGGATGTTTTTTCCTCCTCTAGTACCACTTTCAACCCAAACCATCATCATCTGGTACTGGGCATCAGCAAATGCCCGGTTATCTCTTTCTGCCCTGCCGATGTCCTGCTCAGAGACGTCTAGGCGACGCACCAGTTCCTTAAAGCGGTTGACTGGGACAAGGCCCAGCACAAAGTAAATAAACTCGTGAGCTACAAAAAGGAGAAATAGAATGAGAAACAGAGGCAAAGTGGGTGTAATTAAAACAACACAACCTACAATAATAGTAATAATAATATTGTTAATAAGACTGCAGGCTAGTAATAACAAATAACACACAATCAATCACACATACTTTTGATCTCTGTTGGAACACAATCAGGTAGCACAGGCTCTGGTTGACCTGCTAACAGGCCTTGTTCAACTTCTTTGGCTTGTACGCATTTAGTTGTTTCAGTCTGCAGACAAGAAATAAACAGCTCATACACAGAAATATCACAATATTACACATTAGAATCCCAAATATTATAAACTTTTACACTACACTACCTGTCCCACTTGCTTCTCTGGGTCACTTGTCTTAGATGATTGTCTGTACAGAGTTTGAATCCTCTTCAAGTATTTGACTCCAATAATTATAAAGCAAACCAAACTACTAATTACCATGAATACAAACAGCATGAATGCTGCATGTAAAGGAAGACCTAGAAGTGAAATAATGTGCATACAAGTGACATTTTAGTTTTAAAAGAAATGAATCATATAATTATGAAAAGAATTCTTCAATAATAAGACACCTTAGGGGAGCTACAGCTTTATCAGCATTTCAAATAATGACTAAGCAAGTAAGGCATTAAGCACGTTTTGTGACAGCTTGTGTTTTTTAGGGAAGTTCCCTGATTTTTCATTTATGTCTGTCTGAAGTTTGAATTGCCTTTAAACGTCTGAGTCATGCTTACTTTGAAATGAGCGACACAATGATTTGAAACATTTCCAACTTATATTGCTGAAATAAAAATATGACTTTATACCATACTTCTGTATACAATACAGAGTAAGATCAGAATTTCACTAATACATGCATGCACACACACACACACACACACACACACACACACACACACACACACACACACACACACACACACACACACACACACACACACACACGTGTATCAGACCTGGAGCTGTTGTTGGGCTCATAGTGGGATTTTCTCGGCACAGCCCTCTACACTTAGAACTGCAGCTGGAAAAGAGCAAATGTTTTTCAGAACCACCACTCATATTATAAATCATTAAACATGTTATTATTTTTCTTTTCTACATTTTTTGTAAATAATTGCATGGAATACTGGTGAATCAAGAAACAATCTGGTCTTGCCAGTTAAATTTAATTCTTAGGAGTTAAACATATAAAGTTTGTATTAATCACATCTGTATTAATCACTGTTAGATCACATTACTGTTCCCATAATGCTGCTATTGTAAATTCACCCATAACAGAAGTAAAAGCCCAATTTAATGATGCCACATGTCTTACAGACATAAATAGATTAAGATCATATAGAATATCCATTCAGGGTTCTCTCTAAACACCCAAAACACATGCCTAGACTAGAACACCAGTATTGTTTTGTTGTTTTTTTTTAACTAAAATCGCAAACTGATTTTTTTTCTAAAAAGAAATTACATGCTTTTATTTTGTTCGTTGTTTTTTTTCTCAATTGATCAATTTTGTCAGAATTTGTCAGAATTGATTTTTACACATCATATGTTTTAATATTATTAACATAACTCATAGAGGTCATAGAGGACAGCATAGAGACCAGAGGTTTTTTTTCCCTGACAGCTGCTAGAATATTTGCTAAATATTAAAAAAAGGTTTCCTGCCTTAATAATCACTGATTCAAGCTGAAATTAGAACGGTTAATATAATATGTAAAGGAATTTGTGGCTACAAAATTCAAATGATTCTGAAATGAAATCCCATATGCTTTATAGTATCACTACATTACTTCACAATCAAACCAAATGCCTCACAGTACATAATAATACTTACTTTGTACACTGTGCACAGATTCCTTTAGCTACACGGTAATGGTTGTCTTTACAT
Source organism: Tachysurus fulvidraco (assembly GCF_022655615.1). Taxonomy (NCBI): domain Eukaryota; kingdom Metazoa; phylum Chordata; class Actinopteri; order Siluriformes; family Bagridae; genus Tachysurus; species Tachysurus fulvidraco. The sequence goes on along the minus strand of NC_062520.1, from coordinate 19,097,522 downwards.
TCACACTCAGTGTTCCTCTCCCCTTCACCTGATTAAAACACGGGGTTGTCATTTTGAATGATAACAATAAAATGCAGCAATCAGATACTATATACCTGATGGATCTCTAAGGAGGTATGTGTTATATACACAGCAAAAGAAAGAGCAACGAGGGTACAGCAAGATTATATATATATATATATATATATATATATATATATATATATATATATATATATATATATATATATATATATATATACACATACACACACACACACACAGAGAGAGAGAGAGTGGGTGAGAAAGACAGAAGAAAGTCTTACATGGCCTGATCTCCCTTTCACCATCTCCACACTTTCGACAGGGATCACATGACATGGTAATTTCATTTATTACATTTTTGTAGTATCCTGCCTCACAGCCACATATTCTGTCTTTCTTATGCGTGCATGGTTCTATCTCAATTTCCTTAGCTGTCAGAATAGAGTAAAAAAAAGGAATAAAATGTTAGTCACTTTTTTAAAGCATCGCTGAACAAACATAGCTATAAAGATATGGACAAAAATCTAATTACAAGTTGAATCGCATGCTTTACGGCATGAGAAGCAGTTTGAGAAATGGTTTGCGTGGTCCTGATATGTTCCGTCTCTGCATTTCTCACAGACTGACCTCCTGCCCTCTCCTAAGCATTTCTGCTTTAGTTTAAATCCTGTAAACAAAAAAATAGAGGGTTTAATTCATAACAGAATTCATAATGGAATTCATAATAGAATAGTGTGTATTCATTAGACCACAGTAAAATTTTCTGAATATATATAACAGGTAAGGTCATCAATAAATTGTAAGTATTGTGCGAACATATATCGTATATATCGTATATTCATTCATTCATTCATTTTCTACCGCTTATCCGAACTTCTCGGGTCACGGGGAGCCCTGTGTCTATCTCAGGCATCAATGGGCATCAAGGCAGGATACACCCTGGACGGAGTGCCAACCCATCATAGGGCACACACACTCTCAATCACTCACACACTACGGGCAATTTTCCAGAGATGCCAATCAACCTACCATGCATGTCTTTGGACCGGGGGAGGAAACCGGAGTACCCGGAGGAAACCCCCGAGGCACGAGGATTCGAACCCCCAACCCTGGAGGTGTGAGGCGAACGTGCAACCCACTAAGCCACCGTGCCCCATATCGTATATTATGAAAGTATATTAAAGTATTGCAGTTTTTTCCATATCATTCAGCTCTACCTTCTAAGCAATCATTAGGATGATTACATATATACATACACATACACAATACACACACACACATATATATATATATATATGAGAGAGAGAGAGAGAGAGAGAGAGAGAGAGAGAGAGAGAGAGAGAGAGAGAGAGAGAGAGAGAGAGAGGGACCTTCCTACTGAAAGAAATCAGTGAAGATATCTGAACACTTGGGGCTTACCTGGTGGACACTTATCACAGCAGAACTCAGTATTCAGGTATTCATTCTCTTGACACGACACCGTTTTGTTAATGTTCTGCTCTTCTGTGAGATCACATTGCCTTATACCAGCCTGGTGTAAACAAAACAAGGGACAGGTTATGTACACTTGAATTTATCATGAACGATTGATAAGAAAACTCACTATGTATGAGTGAATCTTTAAACCATACAAACAGTGTGTGTTATATTTATCTCAGCTAGAGGCATTTCCTACCAGCAGAAACAAGATGCATGGCACACAAATCCTTTTCCATTCCCCAAGGTGGTGCCTCCTCTCCATGTTGGCATTTGGTACTTAGTTTCACTCCATTACAACCCTGAGCAGAAGAGAACAAGTACCAGAAGGGACCATGTCATTAAACACAACCTTCTCAATCGATTAAAACTGACTGTTCATGATTTGACTTCAAACTAATTTATTTGAATATGTAAATGAAATTAGAGACAAACTCTGTTCAAAGTCGCGACAACTTCCTTTTTTTCTCCTGAAGGCCTTTGAGGCTGAACATTTTCGAGGAAACGCGACATTTACAGGAGCTCTATATAGTGTGTCTGTCTCTTTATAAAGCTGATTTAATTAACCGTCACAAACCCGCTGCTGTTTCTTTTTTGTGCCTATATTTGTCTTTGACGTTATAAACTAAGTCGCAAACGATATAAAATGTTCTGTGGTGGTTTTTTTCCACCTTTTTTTTTAACTTTCTATATCAATCCGCCGCCCACAACCAGCGATACTGATCTAAAAGTTTCCGTGACTGCGGCGAAGTCGAACTTACTGAACACAGAAGAGTTCATCAGCCGGATTCCACAACACAAAGCTCTGCCGAAGTCATGAGTATTGGAGAGAGGCAGGTGTTAATTTAAAAAAGTAAGAAGAAAAATCGAGGTAAGAATCGAGTTAGTCCATTTCTTCTTCGAGAAAAAAGGAAGGTTGGCTTTACCGAGAAACTGCGTCACGTGCACGCGCTTTTCCCCTCAATCTCTGGCTTTCAGTGTCAACCAATGAAATGTGAGCCAATTCAGTGCTGTTACAGTATGTCTTAACTCTGGAATTATATCTAATGGTGGATTGGAGAGCTGTGCTTGCTACACACTTTTTAACGATTACAACCTTTTTCTTTAGGGAGCAGATTCAGAAGAGCTAAAAAAATAAAAAAATAAATAGATATATAATTAAATAAATATTGCACCAACTGTATCACATTTCTCTATACTCTTCATTCAAACATGTGTGTTCATCTATAGATACATCATAAAATATGAACTGATCAGAGATAACATTAAAAACACCTGAGAAGATGATCTTGTTAGTCAGACACCTGTCAAAAGGTGGTGTACAGCAGATCTGGGGGTGTTCCACAAAAAGTGGTCAGGGGGAAGGACAAGCGGTAAACTGGCAACAGAATCGTGTGTGTGCGAGGATTATTTATGCATGTAGGGAGATAAGGACATCCAGTCTGGCCTGATTTCACAGAAGAGCTTCTGTAATGCAGATAGAAAGGTGATAGAAATGTAATGCAGATAGAAAGGTGTCAAAGCACTACTGTCACTCTTACTGTGTATGCGGCGGCAAACCTGGACGAATCATTACTTACTTGGGGACTAAATATTGTTGCAGCTCTTCGTGGTAAATGTATTCTATAATGTCAGTGGCCTCTTTCAGCAGGATAATGTGCTCTTCCACACTGCAAAAAATTTTTTTAGAAATGGTTTGAGGAGCATGACAACGCGTATGTGGGTTGGACTTGGCTCGGACGTCCCACAGACATCGATTGGCTTGAAATGTGGGGAATTTGGAGGCCAAGGCAAAACTATATATAACTGTTTTGCTAGGGTTTGATTAATTACTCAAAGTCAAGTATGAAGCTTTTGAACTTGGTGTTTTTTTTTTATTTTTTTATTTGTTAAGTTTTTATCATAATTTTTTTTTCAACCTGGGAATAATAACAGATTACATGATATCAGTTAAAGTGCATGAATTCAATGTTAGCTTTTCATGATAATAAATACTGTGCGATGTATAGTAATGGTTTGGCCAATTCTTTGCACAATTTTCACATGATGATGTTAACATGCAATCTATAATAATATAGATATAAAATAATAAGCACTATTTTCTTTCTTTTCTTTATTCCATGTGGTATTTTGCTGCTGTTTTGTGCTGTTCTTTCTGTGCATTTGAGCTCGTGTGAGCTTAGATCTATGATAAAAAACAACTTCCTTGATTAAAAAGGTCACATCTTGAAGTTTTTTTTCCCACTTCCTCTGTGTGCTGAGTGCAAGTAGAGAATTAGAAAGAAAAACTTGATCAGTGTAACATAACTCAATCATTAATGTAGTGGGTGGATTTGTCTATTCTATAAAACATTCAGAGGGTAGTCATTTTAAATTTTGGCTGATGATAACTTGTTCAAAATATTTATTTTATGTTTCAGCCTTTTTAAAATTAAACAAGTTTGTAGTCACCTCACAGCTCCAGGATGTCCAGTTTGATCCTGAATTCATTTACTCTTTGTATGATGCTCTGCTCCACACCAGCTTTGTCCATCCCGTACTGCTCGCTGGTCTCACCATCTCGGGTACAAGGAAGAAGGCATTCATCAAGGTGAAATATCTAGCACTCAAAAAACTTGTCTTTGTGCTTTTCTTAATTACTTTAATTACATTCATTACTTAATTTCCTAATTAGAAATTATTCTATTACCTATTACAACAGAGTTTACACTGATGGTATTCATATATATTTATTGATAGAGACTTCAAAAGCACTTCTGTAAGTTACTCTGGACGAGAACATCTGCCCAGTGCTGAAAATAAGTTTTATGTTTTTGAAATTAAAAACATGAGGTATTTTACTTTGCATTTCCAATTACTGATTGTTTTATATGCCCTCCTATAGGACAGTTGACACGCTGTGATGTTCAAAAACAAAACATTGAACATGCACAACTTTCAGACTGCAGTAATCAGAGGAGTCTGCACTCCTTCACTCCCACTGCCTACATCCAAACCTCCTTCCAAAGATCCTTCCTGTAACACTGTACTATAAAGATATACAGATGGTGAAGCTATATTACACACATTACATTTCTAAAATGTTCAACATTGAAAAATACAAACATAACCTAATTTAATGCACCAAATAATGACTAAGCATAGGATAGGAATATGACCGGTTTTGACCTTGTGCAGACACGTTTTTTTGTTTTCCTCCCTTTTCTTTTTGTTCTTGTTTCTTTTCTTTAGTTAAAAACTAGTTTAGTAAAAAAAACTATATCTAAATATCTAAAACTGTGGCATTAATAATTACACACAAAAAAGTTCTCACAATGTCTGTTAGAGAAACGTGTGTGTGCGTGTGTATGAGAGAGACTGAGAGAAATTTAGAAAGCTGATTCAGTCTAGCTTTGGTACAGATATGATTTAAATGGTCACAGAGACCGTAATTGTGCAGGGTGGGGAGCCGTTTCTCATTTTGTGGCCTGAATTATATGAACACAGAGACCTGAAAGAGTGAAGACTAGGTTGTGTTATTAGTTTACTATGCAGCAAGAAAAGAACAGAAGAGTGAAATGTGACTGTCAGCTGCCAAAGGTCTGACCTTAATGGACCTGCCCTTAATTTACAGTATGAATTAAATTGTATACATGTATGTATGTATGTATGTATGTATGTATGTATGTATGTATGTATGTATGTATGTATGTGTGTGTGTGTGTGTGTGTGTGTGTGTGTGTGTGTGTGTGTGTGTGTGTGTGTGTGTGTGTGTGTGTGTGTGTGTGTGTGTGTGTGTGTGTGTGTGTGTGTGTGTGTGTACATATATGTGTGTGTGTGGGTTTGTGTGTATATGTGTTTGTGTGTGTGTGTGTGTGTGTGTCTGTGTGTGTGTGTGTGTGTGTATGTGTGTGCTTGTGTGGGTTTGTATGTGTGTGTGTGTGTGTGTGTGTGTGTGTGTATGACAGAGAGGAGAGAGAGAGAGAGAGAGAGAGAGAGAGAGAGAGAGAGAGAGAGAGAGAGAGTTTAAGGTGGTTATTGTTTTGGAATCAGTTAAACATCAAGATGTTAATGGAAACAGTGAAGGAGGAAAGCAGGTTAAGGAGCTTGCGAGTGTGCAGAATCGTGCATTGGGGGTCGCTCAACGTAACGTAAGAGTTTAAATATTAGTCATGTGTGACATTTATGTGTGACAAGGCCACTTATAACTTCATGTTCAGAAGCTTCTGGGGGTCCTTCTCATACATACCTCAATCGTCTGCTACTCTCTCATCTTAAGGTACTGCATTGACTGATTTAATACTGAATAGCTAGAGGAGGATTATTACAATATATATGTCATTATGTTGTAATTGTTTCATTACATCAAGCAAATTATATTTATAAGTTAAATTGAGTAAAGTTAAACATGTGTTTTAATGTATTGGGCTTCTAGAAGAGATTCTTGGATACATTTTTTCTGATGTTTTGTATTACCTTTTTTGTAGTAAAAAATTTTTAGATCAGCTCAAATGTATTAATACTGGATCTTAAATATAAGCATCTTTGTGCTTTGTGAATCAGCTTTTACTACTTTAGTATAGAATTATATTAATTGAAGTGGTAAATATGAATATATGCATTTTTTTTTACATCTTTACAGAAAATGAACATGAATATATTTTAAAGCAATTATTTCTTAACTGTTGATCCATACCTCTGATTTTCAATCAACCAGATGCTGATCTTGTGGGGTGGTTTTCTTCTGATCCACTTCTTCTGCCATGTCCATCCACAGGAGTGTGACACTTATAGGCAATATCCATATACAAGAGATGGTTTTAAATGCTGCATGAAATGTGAACCAGGTAAAACACCATTAGAGTTTTCACATGAAATGGTTAAGGCATTTTAGAGTCTTTTTTTATTATATACAATTATTTTAACCAGTATTCAGATCTTTTTCAATAGAATGTAAACAGATAAAACATTTAAATTAGTTTTCACGTATGGGCTCTGAGCACATTTAGCTGTTTTATGACGGTCTGTGTGTAAAAGTTAAGCTATACACAGCGTAGATATGTAAATAGGATGATCAGTTTATAATTGATTATAAACAGTTTATATAATGATTATATTATTTCATAAGGAAATGATCTGTCTAGTCTAGATGTTCCCTAATGTTTGTGACATTTTTTGTCATTGGTTAAAATGGAACATTGATTAATATTTTTAAAATACAAACAATATGAACCTGGAAAGACATAAAAACACACACTTCATAAAAATACAGATTAAATGTACAGGTGATGATAACAAAGTGTTAATATATGGGCCAATTACTAATAGATTATCATTAATATTATATAAAAGGTAAATGAACATCATGTTAATAATCACAGAGAAAACATTACCTGCAATGAGTAATGAGTCCTTTTGAATCGAATCTTAAAAAGTCAGTTGTTGATGACACATTCCTTTCTTGAAAATTATGACTTGGTCTTCTAACTGTAACTGCCGTACTTGATACTGACACACACCTTTATTGACACATCTTTACTAATATGTCACACCAGCAAACCACATTCTGTGACTATCTGACATAACCTCTTACAATTAAATGAATATGATCACAACCTTTGTCTCTGTGTGTAGGTCAACGCATGGAGAAGGGATGTACAAAAGAATCTGAGACAGTGTGTAAACCATGCAGTCCTGACTTCTACATGGATGAATGCAGCAGAGAAATGGAATGCAAAAGATGCACTCAATGCACCAAAGAAAGTAGGTCTTTAGGAGATTTATCATTTTGGCATGCTTGAATGTGTGTGTGTGTGTGTGTGTGTGTGTGTGTGTGTGTGTGTGTGTGTGTGTGTGTGTGTGTGTGTGTGTGTGTGTGTGTGTGTGTGTGTGTGTGTCTCTGTGTGTGTGTGTGTGTGTGTGTGTGTGTGAGTGTGTGTGTGTGTGTGTATGTGTGTGGTGCCCTGTGGTACCTCACACCCAACATTCCCAGGTTAGGAAGGTTCAGATCCACACTGATCCTGACCAGGATGATTCAGTTACAGGAGATGAACAGGTCAATGGATTATTGGTATACCATATCAACAGTAGAGCAAATGTCATATCAGTTCTCTGAAATATCAAATTAATCATATGAAAAGTCTGAAATGTTACATTTTAATGCTGAAATGACAGGAACACAAGGACAGGGGTTTCCCCTAATTCAGCCTGGTGGGTTTCTTCTGATAGTAATTGGGGGCTAAGGCTCAAACTGAAAACATTGAGTCATACAGGCATAAAGCTTATTGGCTAAAAATCAAAAAAACTGTTTAAGCTAACAGTTTTTTGAAAAACAGCCTAACAGAACCTCAGCACAATTAGATGGCCTTTAATATCGTGTGAGATTAACCAACACTTTCACAGAGATGATTATAGATATATGTATATTTTATTGAAAAGTATAAAAGGTTTGATAAGTTCTAGCTAACACAGATGATCATTTCTATATTTATTGAAAGATTTTTATACACTCTCTGCTTAGATATTGTATAGTTCATCTAAACTTTTTTTTAATTTAGCCTGATCTCTGTAAATCTAAGGTAGATTTTCAAAACAACAGTTATAACCATGGATTAAAGCGTAGTCTAGATATTTTATGGTATTTAGGTTTGTAGTCTTCTTGAATGATGATTAGCATAGGTTCAGTTACTAATGCAACTACATGTGTTTTATATGTTTACTCTAGACATGGTGTATAAGGTGAACTGCTCTAAAATCTCTAATGCGGTGTGTGGCTGTGAGAGGGGATATCAATGCAGCGGTAATTCCTGTACAGATTGTGAGAAAATCCCAGAACCGACAACACCAACAACAACATCGCCAACAACAACAACGCCAACAACAACAACGCCAACAACAACAACACCAACAGTAACCTCAAGTACCAAAAAACCTCAGCAAACTCTGTCCCAAGGTGAGCATCACTATGCAATATAACTTACAACACCTATAAATACACACAGAGTTAAGACCATCACCATGCACATTACATATACTGGCTTTCAGTTTACAACAAAATGTCCATAGCAACCTCCTTCACATATACTTGTACTATATATACAGTAAAACAAATAGAAGTTTACAATGTTGACTTATTCTTTCTCTCTTTCTCTTTTCTCCCACTCACTGTTGTTCGATCTCTCACAGACATTGTGTGGATTACTCTGAGTCTGTGTTGTGTGTGCATTCTGCTTACCTGTTTCATTCTCATCAGCAGAACCACACCTGCATATGGATGGATCATGTTGGCTACAGCTGGTCAGTAACAATCACCTTTAATTCAAACGACTTACAATATATATAACCTTATTATAAGCAAAGTTAAGTTATTTTTCTTAGTCATCTAGTTGACTGTCTGCAGTATTTTACAAACTGTCTAATTACATTCTAGGTTGTTTTTGGCGGTCAGAGAAAACTTCCATTGAATCCAGTCAGTGCACAGTGGATGAAGAAGTGCCGATGCCAGTACAGGAGATGTGCGGACACAAAGACTGGCAAGAAGAGGTCTGAAGGAGACAGCAGGAAGCGGCGACGACGAGGCAGGAAAAGGCACATAAGAGTGTGGATTGACTATTCACTCTAAAGTCTTAGAAAATAGCTTGTGCAGGGAGGAGCGAGAGACAAACTCATCCTGCCACAATTGGGATACTGAGAGAGGAGGAAAAATAAATTCCACTATATCACATTTAAACTACTTAATGTTCCATGGAAACTGGGGTTTATATCTAATTTAATATCACATTTTAAAAAAGGAGGTGGCACAGAGTTCAATCTATTTGTGAAGGCATTGTGTTCGTGTTTGTGTGTGTGTGTGTGTGTGTGTGTGTGTGTGTGTGTGTGTGTGTGTGTGTGTGTGTGTGTGTGTGTGTGTGTGTGTGTGTGTGTGTGTGTGTGTGTGTGTGTGTGTGTGCATCGTACCCTACAATAAACTGGAGTCCCATCCAGGGTGTAGTCTTGCCTCAAACCCAGTTTTTCCACAATAGGTTCTGGTTTTATGGCTATTGAAGATGAACAGTTCATTTTTTAAAATAGTGGAATTGGGTTGTTTGTGCTAATGGATTGTTTTTTTTTTATATGTTTTAATCATATTCACATTGGTGAGAACCTCAGAATTTGTTTCTATTTTTTGGAAGGCTTACTGTCTACATATTTAGGATTTTTAGGATTGTTGTTTGTATATATAGTTGTTTTTACTAGATAGGAATTGGCTAAAACAAGGGAAGTTTAATTCAAGGCAAATAAAACACATTGTGGCCATCTTTAAACTTTGTACAGAAGTATAGACATAAGACATATTAATGTATTTGTTTTCTTCTTCTTTTTATATTTCTTCTATTTTTAATAAGAAGAGGAAGAAAATTACTTTCACATGGGTGGAAGTAACATCTATGGAAGGCCACAGAAAAAGCTTTTTATGAAAAAGCACTCTAATTTCGCCAACAAGGCAAAGTTTGAAATAAGTTTGCACTATTAACTCTGAAAACCAGCATCAAAGAAATGTCACTTCTCTGAGCTGATTCTTTGGGTCATGCCAATTTCAGGATTCTTATTCAAATTTATGCAAAGAAGTTTTTAGTAAAGTCTCCAAAATATAAAGTGATGGCATATCGTGGCAATCATCAGATGTTGGCCACAAGTTGCACGCGAAAGACGATGACATAACTGACTCCTAGAGGTTTTATAAATGTAACTTTAGGGGGTGCTATAATTTACAAATTGGTGTATTTTTACAGGAAGTTGGCCTATTTGAGTTTTAACCAAACAGCTGTTGTTGTTTTTTTTCCACTTATTACCCTACAAATTTTGCACATCGTTTTGTCATCATGGAGGTCAAAGCAAAGCGAGATCCACCTTGAAAAAAATCTTTGCTATGCAGGATGGGCCGACTGTATTTGACAGCAAAGTCATTTAAGTGGAAGTGAGGACACTGCTCACCAACACTTTTTTTTATTGACAATAAACACCCCACACATTTTTTGCAATTTAATCTAATATTAATAATCCAACACACTTGGAGTTAATTTGGTCTGCTACTGAAAACAGGAAGAGATGCGATCTCTAAACAATGGCTTAATGAATCAGCATCAAATTGAATATGACCCAGTGTTCTAAGATGTTCTAGGATGAAACCACCATTTACAATAAAAACAAGACAATCAAAAAAGTAAAGAATATGCCACGTCTGGCTAGAACATGGATGTTAGATGGCATATTACACAGAAGCATAACTGTAATAACTGTATACAATGATGGCCTTTTGACCTTTTTTATTGTAATAGAATTTGTGGTGTATGCACCAGTTTAAATAATTGTTAATGTTCTGTAAGTTCAGTTAGGCTTTCTAAAATGTTATCTATTGTTTAAAAATAACATCCTGTAATTTTGTTATCCCTGAACCGAGCTGTGTAGAGATGCTGGTGTATACTTTACTATATACTATACTATTTGAAGTTATCTGTACTGCATACTGAGAATTCTGTTTGTGTTTTTTTTTGTTTTGTTTTGTTGTGAGGAAAAATTATTGAAAAATTAGAATTAACTGCAAGTTAACTGCAACTTAATTTGTATAAATTATGTATATCTTTATTCATTGCTACTTTGTGAAATAACATCTTTTTTTTATTAAATATGGAGTCAGTAAGTGTCTTTGTAATGACAATTTTGTGGTGAATCTGTGAAGACTGTTTTCACAGTTTCTATTTGTGTGCCAATAGCTGGTGTGCTTCTGAAGCATTGGGTGTTGCAGATATTGGTTTTTCCTGTTATTTTATAAATAAAAATCCTCACTTCCCCTGTTAAAAAATATGAAGGGCAAAAAATTGAACTTTATTACATGATTATCTTTCTTTAATTATACAGATTTACAGAGGTGACAAAGATGACAGAGGTGATAAAGATTTCCAAGAACTTAGTTTAAAGATCATGTGCAAATACATGCTAATTTTAAATGCAGTCAATGACTCTATATATTTCTAATAAGCTGAAACACTTACAAATAGTCTGACATTAAGTATATATGAATTGCATCCAGATATTTTAATACCAGCCCGTAAATTAATGGAGCTTTCCATTCATCTTCATTATGAACAGTGTCCCACCACACGTACACACACAGCCGCCTTTTCACAGGATCCCGGCAAAGATATCCAGGTTAATGTTAGATGTTACAGTCTTTTTGTCATAAAGTAGTTCACATCTCAACCAGGAAGAAGGTTCAGGTTTCAGACAGACCAAAACCCAGGGCCAGATTTGTGAGGCACCATAAACAAAAATCACACACCAAACAAACCAAACTAAGGTTTATATCCATCACAATCCTTCTTCCTTTGACATGTGACACTCCTTCCCTTGCTCCTGAAAGGGGAAAGAGATGTAATTGATGTCCCTGTTCCCTTCCTCCTTAGACAGAGGGATTGTAGGAGAAGGAGGACTATTTATTTCACTGTTGTTTAAAGGCTGCTGCCGGAGATCCTCTTCATCCTTGTCTCCTCCATTCAGCCCAAACTGGTTCAGCAAACTGACAAACACTGTACCTGCACCATATATGTGGAGAGGACCTGAAAGAGGCAGAGTGTAGATATAGTTTAAAACGGATCAACTGTCATAATTTGGAAACCAAAAAGATTTTTTTTAACCAGTTAATTTTAGACTGCATAAACATTCAGATGTTCTCTCCAAAAATTCAAAATGGTGTCTGTGAAACCATAATTTGTTCCAAGCAAATAACACACTCTGTGTTTTTGACTTATATTCCTTATGAGATCTTTCTTTAATGTAATGTAGGTGATGCCCTGTTTAACTGGTCGCTTAAACATTTGAAGTAATAGCTGTGAATAGATCTTGGGTCGAGGCCTTGGTTTCACCTGTGAAGACTGCATTTATTGTTGAAAAGGATGTAATAGATCTGTCTATAGGAGAAAAGCAAGCCAATACAACATTTTGAAATGTTCATAAAACAAAGAAATGATGTACTGACAAGCAGACCTCAAACAAGTAGGTCAAGGAAAACAAATAGACAGATATTGAAAAACCCCCCAAATCAAGTCAGTGACATAAACAACGACCACAGTGTAGGGGTGAAGGCACCCTAATCCACTGTTTGAACATAAGCAGAAACATAGAGAACACGCAGAAGAAGCAAAACACTCATAAGTATCAAGAATCAGAAGACCAGATTGGAATTTGTTAAGAAATACAGACACAGATGAGACACAAAAGTTATGGAAACAAGATGAAACTACAAAAAAAAAAAAAAAGTTGTGAAAGTTAGTGTATTGGCTTGGCATATGTTAGAACATATGTCTTGACTGTCCATCTGTAAACATTAATGGAAGAAACACACAAATGAGTTATAATATACATATAAAATTTCTTTCCTTTGTGTCTCCATAGAATAGTCTTTTGCGCATAGACATACCTTTTGACTTCGTACTGAGCATTTCTTTAAACCTGGTGGGGGAAACAGTACCGTGTTCCAAATTATTATGCACAGATCAAGTTATACAGTATATTAATATATGAGCTCTTCTTTGATATCACTTTAACAACTCTCTCATCCATTGAACTTGTATGTTTATGTAGTTTCTGCCTTTATTTCATTTGAAGATACCACTATTGCCTCCCAGAGCTGCCGTTTTAAGGTATACTGCCACCCACCCTCATAGATCTAACTTTTAAGGATCCTTCATAACTTCTCAGTAGGGTTGAGATCAGGGGATGATGGTGGCCACACCATGATTTTGTCTCTCTTTATGCTCATAGCGACCGAGGCAACTGTTCAAAGCTTACCAGAAATGCATGTGTGTTTATGCATCTAGGTTTAAGTATGTGAACTTACGTTTTTTTAAGCAGTCTATTTTTCTTCTTTTGTAGAAAAAACAAACGATGATGCTGAATACAATACTCAGAACTAAAACCAGAATGAAATACTGCAACATCTTTTCTGATAACTGACTCCTAGAGGTTTTATAAATGTAACTTTAGGGGGTGCTATAATTTACAAATTGGTGTATTTTTACAGGAAGTTGGCCTATTTGAGTTTTAACCAAACAGCTGTTGTTGTTTTTTTTCCACTTATTACCCTACAAATTTTGCACATCGTTTTGTCATCATGGAGGTCAAAGCAAAGCGAGATCCACCTTGAAAAAAATCTTTGCTATGCAGGATGGGCCGACTGTATTTGACAGCAAAGTCATTTAAGTGGAAGTGAGGACACTGCTCACCAACACTTTTTTTTATTGACAATAAACACCCCACACATTTTTTGCAATTTAATCTAATATTAATAATCCAACACACTTGGAGTTAATTTGGTCTGCTACTGAAAACAGGAAGAGATGCGATCTCTAAACAATGGCTTAATGAATCAGCATCAAATTGAATATGACCCAGTGTTCTAAGATGTTCTAGGATGAAACCACCATTTACAATAAAAACAAGACAATCAAAAAAGTAAAGAATATGCCACGTCTGGCTAGAACATGGATGTTAGATGGCATATTACACAGAAGCATAACTGTAATAACTGTATACAATGATGGCCTTTTGACCTTTTTTATTGTAATAGAATTTGTGGTGTATGCACCAGTTTAAATAATTGTTAATGTTCTGTAAGTTCAGTTAGGCTTTCTAAAATGTTATCTATTGTTTAAAAATAACATCCTGTAATTTTGTTATCCCTGAACCGAGCTGTGTAGAGATGCTGGTGTATACTTTACTATATACTATACTATTTGAAGTTATCTGTACTGCATACTGAGAATTCTGTTTGTGTTTTTTTTTGTTTTGTTTTGTTGTGAGGAAAAATTATTGAAAAATTAGAATTAACTGCAAGTTAACTGCAACTTAATTTGTATAAATTATGTATATCTTTATTCATTGCTACTTTGTGAAATAACATCTTTTTTTTATTAAATATGGAGTCAGTAAGTGTCTTTGTAATGACAATTTTGTGGTGAATCTGTGAAGACTGTTTTCACAGTTTCTATTTGTGTGCCAATAGCTGGTGTGCTTCTGAAGCATTGGGTGTTGCAGATATTGGTTTTTCCTGTTATTTTATAAATAAAAATCCTCACTTCCCCTGTTAAAAAATATGAAGGGCAAAAAATTGAACTTTATTACATGATTATCTTTCTTTAATTATACAGATTTACAGAGGTGACAAAGATGACAGAGGTGATAAAGATTTCCAAGAACTTAGTTTAAAGATCATGTGCAAATACATGCTAATTTTAAATGCAGTCAATGACTCTATATATTTCTAATAAGCTGAAACACTTACAAATAGTCTGACATTAAGTATATATGAATTGCATCCAGATATTTTAATACCAGCCCGTAAATTAATGGAGCTTTCCATTCATCTTCATTATGAACAGTGTCCCACCACACGTACACACACAGCCGCCTTTTCACAGGATCCCGGCAAAGATATCCAGGTTAATGTTAGATGTTACAGTCTTTTTGTCATAAAGTAGTTCACATCTCAACCAGGAAGAAGGTTCAGGTTTCAGACAGACCAAAACCCAGGGCCAGATTTGTGAGGCACCATAAACAAAAATCACACACCAAACAAACCAAACTAAGGTTTATATCCATCACAATCCTTCTTCCTTTGACATGTGACACTCCTTCCCTTGCTCCTGAAAGGGGAAAGAGATGTAATTGATGTCCCTGTTCCCTTCCTCCTTAGACAGAGGGATTGTAGGAGAAGGAGGACTATTTATTTCACTGTTGTTTAAAGGCTGCTGCCGGAGATCCTCTTCATCCTTGTCTCCTCCATTCAGCCCAAACTGGTTCAGCAAACTGACAAACACTGTACCTGCACCATATATGTGGAGAGGACCTGAAAGAGGCAGAGTGTAGATATAGTTTAAAACGGATCAACTGTCATAATTTGGAAACCAAAAAGATTTTTTTTAACCAGTTAATTTTAGACTGCATAAACATTCAGATGTTCTCTCCAAAAATTCAAAATGGTGTCTGTGAAACCATAATTTGTTCCAAGCAAATAACACACTCTGTGTTTTTGACTTATATTCCTTATGAGATCTTTCTTTAATGTAATGTAGGTGATGCCCTGTTTAACTGGTCGCTTAAACATTTGAAGTAATAGCTGTGAATAGATCTTGGGTCGAGGCCTTGGTTTCACCTGTGAAGACTGCATTTATTGTTGAAAAGGATGTAATAGATCTGTCTATAGGAGAAAAGCAAGCCAATACAACATTTTGAAATGTTCATAAAACAAAGAAATGATGTACTGACAAGCAGACCTCAAACAAGTAGGTCAAGGAAAACAAATAGACAGATATTGAAAAACCCCCCAAATCAAGTCAGTGACATAAACAACGACCACAGTGTAGGGGTGAAGGCACCCTAATCCACTGTTTGAACATAAGCAGAAACATAGAGAACACGCAGAAGAAGCAAAACACTCATAAGTATCAAGAATCAGAAGACCAGATTGGAATTTGTTAAGAAATACAGACACAGATGAGACACAAAAGTTATGGAAACAAGATGAAACTACAAAAAAAAAAAAAAAAGTTGTGAAAGTTAGTGTATTGGCTTGGGCTTTTAATGGCTGGAACAGGCTCACTAAACCTTATTGATGTAACTTATAATGATAGCATCAGAACGAATTCTGCATCAGAGAAATACATCCCATCTAATAAAGAAAGATAGAAAGACAAAACACACTGGCAACACAACAAAGGTCAAAATCAGATCAAATCTCCTCAATCAGCAAATAAAAGCTGAAATTCTGAACATCTCATATTCATGTTCTGATCTCAAACCCAAAGACCTTCAAACCCTTCAGTGCATAGCAACAAATTAATTTAGACATGGCATTGTGGCATATGGCAAGCTAGGTCTAGATGTGGTTTAGTATGACATCATTATGTAGGATCCTCGTCTGAATTACACATTTGTGATGGTGCAAATAACATACCAAGATTTCCAGAAGCTGGGAGATTCTGCTCTCTGCTTTCTGGCTGAAGAGTGGGACAATCTGTTTTAGTAGTGCCATGCGTTTGTGTGTGTGTCTCCTGACAATGGAGCTGTTTATTCGACTGGTTTAAATCAGAACATATGTCTTGACTGTCCATCTGTAAACATTAATGGAAGAAACACACAAATGAGTTATAATATACATATAAAATTTCTTTCCTTTGTGTCTCCATAGAATAGTCTTTTGCGCATAGACATACCTTTTGACTTCGTACTGAGCATTTCTTTAAACCTGGTGGGGGAAACAGTACCGTGTTCCAAATTATTATGCACAGATCAAGTTATACAGTATATTAATATATGAGCTCTTCTTTGATATCACTTTAACAACTCTCTCATCCATTGAACTTGTATGTTTATGTAGTTTCTGCCTTTATTTCATTTGAAGATACCACTATTGCCTCCCAGAGCTGCCGTTTTAAGGTATACTGCCACCCACCCTCATAGATCTAACTTTTAAGGATCCTTCATAACTTCTCAGTAGGGTTGAGATCAGGGGATGATGGTGGCCACACCATGATTTTGTCTCTCTTTATGCTCATAGCGACCGAGGCAACTGTTCAAAGCTTACCAGAAATGCATGTGTGTTTATGCATCTAGGTTTAAGTATGTGAACTTACGTTTTTTTAAGCAGTCTATTTTTCTTCTTTTGTAGAAAAAACAAACGATGATGCTGAATACAATACTCAGAACTAAAACCAGAATGAAATACTGCAACATCTTTTCTGTTACAAAGACAGAAGAGAGAGAATTAAGAGAGTGTGATGATAAAACACCAGATATGTCTTCAAAAATATATATCATTTGATTCAGATTGTCATTATTGCATGAAGCATTTTAGTACTATAACATCATTTAAATAGGTAGGAGTTAGCTGTGGTACAAAAATGGTTCTGACCCTGTTGCATATTATTTAGTGGAACAGCAGTGGAAAATAATTCCCCAGGGGTCCATGTGGAAGGGGGCGAAGTAACCTGCTCTGGGGCATAAAAAGTGGTCTGTGCTGTGGTGAGAGAGGAGGTCTGTGCAGGTGGTTGAGAGGTGGTGTGCACAGGTGGCTGAAGTTTACACCTTTTGCACTGTCCTGTGTACTCATCCATTCTCTCGCAAACATACCCTTCTATACACTTACAAACCACATCAGCCGTCTTGGTGCATGGACTCACCAACTGTAAATGTAACTCTAACACATTCCCACACACCCGAACACACACACACCCACACACACACACCCACACAAACACACACACACACACACACACACACACACACACACACACACACACACACACACACACACACACACATATACACATACACATACACATACACATACACACACACACACATACACACACACACACACACACACACACACACACACACACACACACACACACACACACACACACACACACACACACACACACATACACATACACATACACATACACACACACACACACATACACACACACATACAGACACACACACACACACACACACACACACACACACACACACACACACACACACACACACACACACCGGGGCAGGGATGGTGAGAGAGTTGAAAGAAGATAGAAATATTAATCTTTCAATATATTAACCTCTACATGTTAGGCATAGAGCATTATGTCTTACTGAATGGAGCTTTCTTATACATCATGCAATTTTTTTTCTTGACAGCAATACCTGCTCTGCAGTCCATAAAGCAGTCAAGGCAACTGTGCTCGTTGTTGGCCTTGTTGATGAAGGTATTGGCAGCACATGGTAAGCAACTGTTACATGATTTCATGAATTGTCCTGCAGGGTAAAAGAGGAGACAAAATGCAAGAAGAGATAAGAAGGTTACTTGAAGTGGTGTGCAACCTCATACACATTGCTACACACACCACACAGGTGATCAGATGATATAGTGGCAAAGGATTTAGAACTCTGCAAACTTGGTCTAAATGATGTAAGTTTGCATGCATGTAATACACAGGCACAGGATGCACATAAGGAACTAGAGTCACATAATATACACAGAAGGTGTGTTGACAAAGTGTGTGCAAGGGAGTGAGTGTGAGTGCATGGCAGACAGGTTTGTGCTGACAAAAGAGACAAGAACAGCAAAACAGGACGTCAAGTGTGCACAGCGACAAACCAAGCGGTGTTCTAGAGAAGGAAGTGGTTTTGATGATGTGTCAGGCCATACTATTTCCGATCAGAGAAGGAGATGGGGGCAGGTATGCATCTCATAGACCACAAGGTTACTGTGATAATACTACCTGATGTACACAAATTATGGAACTTCTGGACTAGATTAAAATCATTATTATATATTATTCTTATATTCTTATATTATTTTCATATTATTAGAAAATTTAAGCATGTGTGTCATGAGCATTGTCATGCAAAGTGAGCTGGAAAAAAGCAGCGTGCACAATCAGGTGTTGCTCTCTCACCTGCAGGACACTCTTTGCAAGAGTCTGCTGTCCTGTGATGTCTGGTTTCAGCCTCCTGCTCAGTGCAAGCAACATAGAAATGCATGAGTGCTATATTAAAATCATGCATAAGGAGCTGCATATGCTGATCCTACTGAAAACTAAATGTTTATATACTGGTGCTATCCTCACGGCAAATAATCTTCAGTTTTCTAGATATTATCCTCAAACACTAATAAATAAACAAAATTACACTTTCAAAAATATTCAGCTTATTCAGTATTTGGAAGATTTAATCTAGTCTAACATTTAGTATGAAATAATAATGAGGAATTTACCAGAGGAAGACTGGAGATCAGACCATTCATTAGAATGAATATGACAACATGTAGCACCTTGACTGACATCTATAAATACAGTATAAAGTGAGTATAAGCTCAAGTTGAAACATCAGAATATTATATAACAGCATGAAAATCATTCAGTATCTACAGACATAGAGTTCCTATGCAAACATGTAGCAAATATTAAACATATATTAAATCCCCTACTGAAACTTTTGACACTTTATTTTCTAAAACCAATAAGCTCTAAACTGTACCTGGCAGAACACACTTTGTAAAGATAAACATTATAATTCATCACAAAATAAAGTCAATATTTCTGGGTCCCAGGAAAGATGTAGCATTGTTATGAACTAGATTTAAATGAAGTTGGACAGAGTACTGCTTGAACTAAGAGATATTTTCAACTAGCTACTGTAAACTGTTCCTGGATTTAAAAGATTTTTTGACATAACCAGTTATAAGCTAGCATATTTAGAAATTAAGACACTCCTAGCATGAGATGAGACCAATGCTTAAATAAATAATAGAATAAAAAAGTAAACAGCTCCAGTACCTTGCACTCAGTGCTGTCCTGACCTCCTCCAAATCTGGTTTTCACTCTTTTTTTCTCTTGTCTTTTTGTGAGTGCTTGCGCTTCCCTTAGATTATTGTTACCTCCTCTGCTGCCTTCCTGTCATTCTCCTCCCTCTCTCTAGCTTTCTTCAAGCTGCAAAATCTAAACCAATGTACAGAATCTTTCTTAAAAATATATTACATGACTGTATATATATCACTTCCTTTTTTTTCCATATGTGATGTAGAAAAATATGCATTCCATGTGAGCATCCAATTTCAAATTATATCATATACATATACATACACACATAACAAATACAAGTAAGGCTTGTACGCACACAAACTCCTTTCAAAAACATCCAGTTACAAAAACACCAGGTTCCGTTGTATATGATTTAATTGTACATTACACACTCTCTCCAGACCTGTGCTGTATTTCCACTTAAACATCGAATATTTTGTGATAGAAAAGGTCAGATTTAGCTCGTCTGTACTCAGACACACACATTTATGCACACACTACTTTTTCCACACTAATTCTACCTTATTGTGTCTTTTTATGTGAAAGAGAGACAAGTCAGAATGAATGAAACTGTGACATGAAAACTCCACTCTGTATAGCATTGTCTTTTATTTTTCAAGTCTTTATAAAGCTCCAGTCGTTCAGCACTCATTAAAGCAGGCAACTCATGTTTGGCCTTGAGATACATACATGTTAATGAGTCCATCCAACCTGTCAAAAGAGTTATTTAGGCAAAACGCTGTTTTGTGATTCAAGTGCTGTGTGGTATAACACAGTTATACCACACAACACCTACTGTACATTTTGCTCTCCCTTTGAATATCATTGTTTATTATGTACTTTCTAATCTGTTATAAAGCTAAAACAGGATTCTACTTAACATTCTGGATATTATAGCCAAATACATCGACAAATTCATTTTAATACAACTTACATTAAAGTGGGAGGAAATATTCTTCTGACAGGGATAGTGGACTCGCATGAATTGTCATCAGTTTTATACTAAATATCCTTACTGATTTCCTCTAGATTACAACATCATAGCAATCGTACCAATATTTTGAATAAGCATTCGTATTTTTCCTCTGCGTTTGTTTGTTTTCTCTATTACATGTTTAAACTTTGGTGAACACACCCTAAGGAAAATACTTCTTGTTTCTGAAAAGTACCTGGTACTTCTAAAGCTGGTTTAGATTGTTTACTTATAGTATTAAACACAACTTCCACATTTACAAGTGAACAACACTTTGTACAGAAATTCAGCTACAGACATTCTAGCTCATAAAATCACCTAATGGCTTTTTGACTGCAGTAAACAACAAGTAAGTTCCTGGTGGAGAAAGTATTCACACAACAGAACAAATCAGAACACATATACACACAGAGAGAAACACAATTTGAGGCTACAAATAAATTAATGAAGAAAAGAGGGACGTTTTCAAACAAAATGAGTCATACTCCTTTTTGTTTGAGTGTTTAAGTTTTAAACAACTAAAAATCTCAAGATTGCAAGCCAGATTACTGAAAAGCTATACAAAGGAGATGTCTAAAACTTACTCAAAATAGGAGATCTTAATATGCTAAAAACATCTTTTTAAAAGGACAAAAACAGGCACTAGGTAAATCTGCTTCTAAAAGAAAGGGGTGAATTAAAAACAAGAGTAAAAACAGAACCAGATAAAAGGACAGAAGCTGACAATGGATGAAAACATGTTTTGGAGGCAAAGCAAATCTGAATATGCTTTAAACCTAATGCATTGTCAGTTACATTACATTAAGAGCCATTCGCACTTTTCTTATTGCACAATACTCATATAGCTTACATACAGATATTACAGATTTTTACTCTTTGCCTTAATAAAGCAAATATTTACAAGATGGGGATCAGCACCATGTATGGAAGCATTGGGTCCTGACTTTCTGTACTGCTGAAAGCCTTCTGTTTGACGTTAACTTCACATTTGGCACATTTTATTCCAAATACATCAAGAACCACAGCAGTGCATGGTGTATATCTATGTTTTTGTTTTTTTTTTAAATCTATCTACAATTAACACCCTGCAATCCAGCAGCATACTGCTCCGAACCATCCTGGTGTTCTTCTTTCAGTTGGAACATGTGAAACCAAATCAACCATGCTGTATCCCTTTCTGCCTTTTTAGTTCAACAAAGTCTAATGCAGTTTCAATTCCATATTAGTGCAGTAGACTCCCGGTCAAAACATGCACACACCCACAGACACGTCTAAGTTCATTTCCTATAGCAGTATGTAATATGTCAATTTAGACATCATGAGTCATGTATACATCAGAATAGCTTAAAGTGGAAACTTAGCCGTCTTTCAAACTGCATCACAACTGCTATTCTTAGTACATATAAGTTCAAATATTTATTTTAGCACTGCACTGAGATCAGTTTGGTTAACCAGGCGGTTTGACTCAGATTTACTCCAATTTACTTAAGAAGATTTAATCATTTTTTTCCTTGAATAACATGTAGATGGATGAGGTATATGTTAATTTGCTGGTGTTGAAATGCTTGATTTGATTGACCAGCCTTACTTTGTATTTGGAAAAATTAAATGATTTTAAAAGGTTGATGACTGATGTGATTACCTCAGAGCACAGGTAAACTATTATGTAAATTTACTGCGTATATCAGTGACAGAAAAATGTTATCGTTAATGCTTGACCGCAGGTTAGTTTTTCAGTTTTTCAAAAATGGAGCATGATTGGTGAATGATGAAGTATGCTGAACTTTACTGGTCACATCTGCAGACTTAGTTTACAACCACAGTGCACAAAACAAAGCTATGATAATATGAATGGCAGCAGGACTATTGGATTATATTGTCTATTAAGGCAACAGTATGAAGTATTTTACAGATGAGGTACATATGAGACCAGTTGTGTAGAGAGCAAAAGATTCCCGTTAGATCCCGAACTGACATATATATACTGTGTCCTGTACTGATATCAGTGTCCTATAACAAGAAGAACTATATTACTTGAAATATTTTCCACTCAAATGTTTGTCACTATACAGTGATAAATGAAACTCTGAAAATTTTTGAATCATCTCAATTAGTATCATTAGTTATCGTTAGTCACATACTGCAAAAACAAATTCATGCGACTACTATGAGGTAATATTGATTTGGCCCCTGATTTTTTTTATTTATTTTAATAATTAGTGGTCTAAGAGTCATTGGGAAAAGCATGAGTGTATCAGAACCTGGGGGCTAAATATGGCTTAGGTTTAACAGTGAGATTAAGAGAAGCTTCCCAGCTCTTGTTCTTTTTTCCATATCAAGCCGTTCATTATTATCTTCCTCCATCTAAAGTCTTCTCTGTTCCTGTCCCATCATTCGCTTCTATGCCTCCGCCAGGGCCGGGACACGGGGAGTGACTGAAGGCAGAACCAAAATGGAAAGGGAGTAGAAAAGTTAATAAAGATAAAGTATCTGGATAAATATTGCTAACACTAACTCAAAAGTGAAGTAAGTGAAGTAAAATTTATAAAGCATTATTATTATAGAAATGAAAATGAATATGTTTGGACAGCTTTATAAGTCCACACATGTATTGCAGATTAAAAGATGTTAGATTTCTTACTCCATTCAGATTGGAAAAATACATTTGTTTTCTGTTAACTATTATTAACTGTTATCATTGTAGCTTTGTTTTCCTTTTAGTTAAAGGTTCTGTGTAATAATTTGCACTTGAAATACCAGAGCCTTGTGATATATTCTCCTATGAAAATGTATCATTGCACTACAAAATGCTTAAGCTTTCTTGTCATTAATAAAATTAATGAATTTAAATGAAATACGATTATTAAATCCTCAATGTGTTGATGATCTACATGCTAAGAAGAAACACTTATATTCAGTAGAAACATGGCTAACCCTTTAGAAAAACAAAAACAGACTTTAGAAAAAAGTTCAGAAAATAACCTTCAATAGTTTCCAAATACTATACGTACCAATTTTTTATTTTGTAAAAATTAGTAAGAACAGATGAAGTGAAAATCACAGTAAAGAAATGTTAAAAACATAAGTAACACTTCCTGGCGTATTTCTTGCAGACGCAGGAAACGCAGGAATTTAAATAACACACAACAGAAAAGGTATTTTCACTGAGTGACTAGTCTTAGTAGTGTAATCAGTTGTTCCACTCCGTGCTCACAGTATATCTGATATTGTAAGCACATGTATTTGGCCACAAAGTTTCACAGACTTAAAGGATCAAATCTGATAGGTACTCAAACTGCACTGTGTACTGTCAGTTTATGAATAAAAAATACTTTAGTGATACAATGAGCTTTAAAGAGCTTTTAAACGGAAATAGTTTTGTCAGTGGTGAATAAATCTGATCAGGTAACTTTCTGGTGCATGACACAAGTCTAGATTGAAAGGCTGATTCTGCACTGTTGAAGCATGTGTACGTAGGCTGTAGGTGGCAGTAATCCCCTAATCTGAACCAGGAAGCCATTTTAAAAGATGTTATCTAGGATTGACTAATAGCTCCTCGTCCGGTCTGGCAAAACAAAGCTTTTCTCATTTTTTTTTCACAGTGGATTATAATGTTATCAACCAGTCAGAGGTTCCTAACTGATCAGAAAAACAGAACAATACATTCACGAGTTATTTTATCTCTATTCTCCATCATGAGTAATGGGAAAAGATGTGTAGCCACTTGCGTTTATGTGCACGTGTTCACGCGTGCATGTGTATGTGTGTGTATGTGTGTGTGTGTGTGTGTGTGTGTGTGTGTGTGTGTGTGTGTGTGTGTGTGTGTGTGTGTGTGTGTGTGTGTGCGTGAGAATACCTCTCTCCAGTCTGGGTAATGAGTCTCCTGCATGTTTCCATCTGAACATCCAGTCCTCTCTTCATACTGCACATTTCCATGTACTCATGCAAGTGTCTGTTCATGTCAGACTTTGCAGTGGCCAGCTCCAACTAAATGAAAGCATGTGAAAGTGACAAATGAAATCATGTTAAAAGGACTAGACTGACCTCAACAAACAAAATGTAGACTTCTCCCCTTTCTGTTATCACCTCAATCTGGCCAATGGTATCCTGATACTCCTTCTCCCTAGACTTAAATAGGCACTCTGTATCTTTGATCACTTTCTCAAGACACTCCTCCTGTAGAGAAAGAGAAAGAAAGAAAGAGAGAGAGAGAGAGAGAGAGAGAGAGAGAGAGAGAGAGAGAGAGAGCGAGCGCGAGAGAGAGAGAGAGAGAGAGAGAGAGAGAGAGAGTTCAGAGACATACTGTATAATCGTTATGAAGGAACCTGACCAATAACCATCAGCACAGATACGGATAAAAACACAAGCTGGGGGAATTTTGCACTGGTGCAAATCCCGGGCAATCACATATCTTATGTTTTATCTTATATCTTTTTTTTTTTGTCTTTTTCCATCCAAGCATTCAGAATGGGAGGGTCCATTTAGCCATGAGTCTTAGGCCTATAGAACAACTATTAGGCAGATAGACTTGGAGGGTTTTTTCCAGGTGATTTTAGCCACAGTGCTCTGAGGAAATTCATTATCATACTCTGATGAGGAAGCAGTATATTACCTGCCTTACCTCACCATGGCTGGGGTCTGTGGTCAGAGTACATCCTGGGAAATCCTCCCAAAGCAGCAGGGTCTCCTCAGTCTCTTCCCATGCCAAAGAGTCACAGTCATCATCAAACTCACATTCCCGCCTAAAACACACACACATACACACACAAGAAGTATGTCATTGGTTTTGGGTTCCACAAGATCAATGCATAATGTTTTCATAATATGAGAAATATGCTTTAATCTCTCTGCCTCTGTATACTTAAGAGCTGCTAGCATTTATGGGTGTTTCTTAGGTTGACAAAATGAGCACTCAGCACATCTCGAAGCACATTCAGCTGTCCTTAAATTATGCATGAACAGCGAGCCAATAAGTTGTTCTCCCATCATGAAGGACACATACTTTAGCTCATTTTCCTTAGTTTGTGCTTCCCAAAAAATAATTAACAGCTTAGAAAGAATCCTGCAGCATTCACAGGACTTCACTGGTACTATTAAGAAATTCTGGTCATTTTACTTTGTATAATCAAGTTCATAAAGCATAAATATAGAGTAATATAGAATACTGTGCTAAATGCAAAGATGCCTTCAGAAATAATAAATGGGGGTTTGAAGTTTCAAAATCTATTATATTGCACGATTAACAGAAAACTGGGGCAAATTATCTTAGCAAATCCACCTAATTTCATGTTTCTGGATGTACTGTATGAGGACAGCAACCAACCTGGAAGAAACCTTCACACACATAGAGAAAACATGCTCAGAAATCTTTTACTAATAGTAAACTGAGCTCAGGATTAAACCCTGGACCCTGGAGCTGTGAAGCAGCAACACTAGCTAACATTTCTTAGACACACTACCATGCAGTTTTCTAGGGAAAGTGAATGGTAGGTTGGTGCACACTTTTTGGACAACATGTCTCTGCACGTAAAATACCCAGACAGCCTTTTTTTTATCATCAGGAACAAGGGCTATTTAAATATGTATTTTTGTCAAATGCAAGTGACAAATGCAATTGACATAAAATAGGGATGGTAGACTAAATGTATAGAAAAAAGCTAGGGTGAATAAAACCGTTGCACAAATTTAAAGCCAAATTAGAAATGTAGTAAAACACTTGCTGATGTTTTTGTGCAGTAAAGCCTTTGCTTTTTACTAAATTTGCTCATCTCTCTTCTGTGAAATCAACTGAGATATTTTGCAAAAATATTCTTTCATATAAGTGCATTACTTCTACTACTACATTGTTTAATCTACCAGTTACTCAGCATCAGCAGTGCTTCAGTGCATTTATTTACAGGGATGATGCAGTGAATCACCATACAGATATTTATACCAACTGCCTGACCTGTTTTCCCTGGGAATGTATAGAGTTACATAAGACACGGCTCTTGGACCACCAGAACAATATGGACATAGTACAGAAACTTACAACTGACACAACATCCTCTGCATCTCTTCATTGATCTGAGTCGCTGAGGTGGTGCCTACATTCTCCTCTTTTGCTCCACATCCATCGCTTTCTGAAGTACTGGTTGGTTCATCAGTCTCACTGCCATAAGCAGGCTGGATTGTCTGTTTCCGTGGACGACAGCTAATGGAAGATTGCGGACTGGCAACCTGAAAGTAAGCATTAGGAGAAACCAGAGGACGTGCACAGGTTGAAAAATGGTGATGGCTTTAACCTGCTCTACAGTCCGTCCATAATTTAGAGCACATCGCCCTCAAAACAGAAACATCAGCAGAAAAGCATTCCAGCATTGCGGCAAGAGTGGAGAAAAGCAGTGACAGGTCTGGAAAGATCATTATGAGTCTCTTAAAATGAATACACATACAAAGCTCATAAATTCTTTACACTCCTATTAGAATGGAATGTTTTTGTAATGTTAAAAATTTTAAACCAAGATGAATAATGTCAGAACTTTTCCAGCTCAATTGTGAAATTTAGGTCATTGTTGATCTGATAAGTGAAATTGCACTAAAATCTCCTGGTATTTGTAGCTAGTAATCATTCCATCCACCTTAACAAATGCTGCAGTTCTGGCTGAAGAAGAGTAGCTCTAAAGCGTGATGCTGCCATTACCATGCTGCACCCTGGTTATGGTGCACAGTTTGATTCATGGTTTGGGGTGGTTTAGTTGGACATTTTGTGAGAAAAGGTTTCCATCTACCCCATAGCCATGACCAGAAGAATATGTGAGATTGTTGTTATATACAGAGAGCAATAATTATTTCCCAGATATTAATGCAGCTCATTTATTGTTTCTCTAGGTCTCTTGGCCACCTTTCTGGTAAGAATCCGTCTTTTCCTTTTTTTGATTGATGTCAATGTGGTGTTCCATTTTCTATATTTACTGATGATGGCAACTGACTGTGTCCCATGGTACAGCTAATGTTTGGAATGGAAGTTCTTTTATAACCCTCTACTGATCAATACCTTTCAACAAGTCGGATACCAAGCATGCATTGTAAGCTCTTTGCAAACTATGGCTTCAGCAGTACGACAAAACAGAAGAAGATGTTAAGAAAATCCCAGAGAAACAGCTGATCTTTCCTGGGGGTAAATCAGTATATCATTAATGACAGCTGTGTGATAATTACTTTTGAACATGAGATTTGGTTATAATAGAATGTGTATACATATGGAAGCAGGATTTTGAACCTTTTTATTTTTAATTTTTTCACTAAAATGTTTCTGAAAGTTTTTTTTATACTTTTACTATGTTGTAAGTTCATGCTGAGAATAATGGAAATGGAAAATGTTCTGAAATAATTTTTCTTGGTTTCACTTTTTAAATCACAAAAAAAAACAGCATTTTAATCAGCAAAAACTAGCATTTGCTGTGTTACTTAGCATGAATAAGTTCAGACCTGAAAGCTCGTGATGGGGTCCTCACAGTTCCTCTGTTGTGCCAGGTCACAGAGACGTGCTGTGATATCAATACGTCTGCAGATATCCATATCCACCTTCATAGCCTTCTCCTGGATCTTACTGTCTAACTCGCTCAGGTTCTGTGTTTGTGTGTGTATTAGAGGATAGAAACGTGTTATTCCATTACAGCAAATGTAGCCCATTTGTGGAACTGTAATACATGTCTATCCAGGAATTTTTTTTAATATTCTGAAGGCCTTAAAATGATTTAACTTACTTTCAGCTATTGAAACTGTTTAGACATGGTCTAAATCCCTACAGAAATTCAAAGATCTCTGTTTTAAAGCTACTAGTTACATTTGGAAATCAGCACCATTCCAAGATGATAAAAAGCTCACCAGGCATAGTATGAATTTTTAACAAATAAATTGGCTAGGACAAGAGGAAAGCTTGTTGATGTTCAACTCGCCACAAACAGATGGATCTACAAATCACAAACTGCTCTATGAAAGAAAAAAACTAAATAAATAGGTTAGCAAGTGTGTGCATGTTTGCGAATTGCACTTACATTGCTCATTAGACCCTTGAAGAGGACAAGCTCTGCCTTTAGTTGCTCCACCCTCAAGGCCAGCTCATCCTGACACACCTCACTCTCCTGCAGGTCCTGCACACACACACACACACACACACACACACACACACACACACACACACAGACATACATACAAAACTATATTTCAGTAAGAATGCATCATTACTGCATAAGATAAGGCTGTCAATGCAGGAAATGTGTAATAGTCAGATCATCAGGCAGTGATAGTGACTCTATAAATAGGATCAGTTGCAGAGTGAAGCCTTGACAAGCCAACATACATGCATACTTTGTATATTCATCAGCAGCTGAAACAGGCTAAAACAGATCATCCTCTGAGGCTACAACAACAGAGGAAACCGGACACTGAGTAACAAACCTGGCACAGAATACAAAAGCAATGCTGAGTAAAAGAGAGATGAGATATAGAGAAACAAATTCAAATTGGATTTGATAAGCCCATGATCTGTGTAATTACTGTACATAAAATGGGAAATACACTTCAGTTGTTGAAAGTGATTTGATCTTCCAGATTTTAGAAGGAAGTTTTGGAGTTAATGGAGTATTGGTGTGAATTAGGACTAGGATTAATCTGTGTAAGGAACGCAGACTCCAAACAAAAAGATCTAGGTCTAACAGGACATAATATGCCTCATACATTTGATCTCGGAGACAGCTTTCTAGCTTTCACATGTCCGTCTCACACTGAGTAGGTCTAATGGAATTAGGATTACATAATCAACATGGTAACGCAAAAGGTTGTCAGGTTACGATCTAAACACCAAACCACAATATCCTTTCTTGATCCATGGTATAATCCTATCACATGTCCATGAGTACACATTCAAATTAATCACAGCCAGCAAACCACTGGCAATCACATAAGCACAGAATCGGAAAACTGATCGCTTTCATAAGGCTTTTGCAGTTTAAAAATCAGAATATTTAAGTGGGGGTGTCGGGAGAGATCACATAATTTGTTAAAACAAATTCATTCAGATATTAAATTACATAGAATTGTTAAGATTTATCTAACCTTCATTTGACCTCCTGCATCATTACCATTAATTTATATAATTACTCATCTTTCTAATGTTAAAAAACAGTGCCATTGTTTATTTTCAACTGAAATAATTGAAAGGCCCTAAATCACATATTTTGCATACAATTTAGACTGAGCATTGCACACATCATACACAGTGTAAGCAAAAAAGCGTAATAAATACCAGCTGTTTGTAGCCATGAAGTGTAATTCCATGCTTCTTAATATATAGATATATAACTATATCTGGTATGTAGTCATTGCATCCAACACATAATCCTACTAAATGAGTCCCTACTGCAAACATCATGTGATTGAACAGACTTGGTTGTACAAAGGTATTGTATTTGTGCTCCTTGTTTTTCACTCCAACTTTAGCTAACATAGATTTTATAATCTATTATAATCATAAATAATATCTAATGTTTTAGAATCAAACCCTAATCCTAACCCAGACTTTGTGTTGAAATTCATACACAATAATCAATCATTTGTGTGTAGGCACGGCTAATATTATTATTATTATTATTATTATTATTATTATTATTATTATTATTTTATATAATTATTATTATTATTATTATTATTATTATTATTATTAACAACAACAATAATAATAATAATAATAATAATAATAAGGTCTACTGGGAGAGTTTTGTAGACTATATTTAAAATAAAACATGCAAAATTAAGAAAACAAAGGGTTCAAAAGTAAAAAGGATAAAGGGACAGAGAGAGAGATGATGATAAAAATAGAACACTAATACTTGATAATACAGATATCAGATGTTCTCACCTCCTGCAAATCTGTGACCTTCTGCTGAAGTTCAACTCTCATGGTGTATTCCTCCTCCCATCTAAAAAATAAGATAAGAGACAATTGACCCTCATCAATTCCCATATATACAACAAACAGGATATCGGTATGGACCAGTTGGACCGGAGCTGTCACTTATGGTGCAAATGTGTTGCACTAACAGAATTAGATTAACAATGTCAACCATATAGATTGCAGTGTTTGTATATGGTATATGATGACTTAAGAGCTGACACACTTCTAAAGATTTATTACATTGTTTGGAAAGCATTCACTGTACTAGTGTGCAGGAGAGTAGAACAGAAGCCATGGAGCTTGCTCTCTCTCTCTCTCTCTCTCTTTCTCTTTCTCTCACTCTCTCTCTTTCTCTCTCTCTCTCTCTGCCATTCTCTTACGTAAGGGCTCTTTGAAATGCAGCACACTGCAGTTTTTCCTCAGCTTATTAAAGCTTCCTCTGTGAACTGCAAGAAAAACTAACAGCAAACATTACAAGCAATTCTGAAGTGCCAACATACAATTACTGAGGAAAGCTGATGAAAGAAGAAGTATGTGTGTGTGTGTAAGATAGGATGCAAAGGAGAGAGAAAAGGAGAAAGGACAAGGAACATGTGCACCCTGTCAGTGCCAGTATGTGAACTGCAATGCAGATGCAATATGGAGCACTGAGACACGGGCAAGAGGACAGGAATGAGAGAGAGTAATTGAGAGCAACACAGACTGATTTGTAGTGTGAATGAATATTCTTGTAAACATCTTAACAAAATGAAGGCATCAAGCTAAAACAGAACTACTGTACATGGACACACATGGGAGCATAAAACTCCTAAGTTAAATTTAGATGTCACCATGAGCCATAAACCACGAGTCAGGGGACAGATGGTTAGCCGAATGACTCTCCATCTTTAAATAAAACTGTTATTCTATGACTGCAGAAAAGACAGTCACTGGGACATGCCAGAGTCAATAGGACATGCTAGGACGTACACTTTCCTGCGGCAATGAGCTATAATTCCATAATTAAAAAAAAAGTTGCTTTGAACCACAGGTTGATTTATTATTTTTTTACATAACAGGTTCCTCTCATTTGACTTATAACTCTCTCTTGTCTTCATTTCGTGCCCATTTATGTCATGCCTGGACATATCACCTAGTCGGGCTTACAAAATATTGCTGGGTGGATGCTGTTACTATGATGTGCTTGTAATTTGTTGTGTATAGTGAGCTCCCTTTCTTACATCTGAGTGACAGAAGGAATTTTTGTTAAACAAGAAATTGATTCTCATGACCCTTTGGCAGAAACTATTACAATAATTTTAGTGCTAACAGCTGCATGTATCCATGAACAAAAACAACCTGAGGCTTGGTTTTACAACTCTGGTGTGCCATCATTGCTTTGAATTGTCCTGGAGTGCAAGAGAAATGATTTATGCAAAGGATTTTTCACAATTAAAGACTAGCATGAGACAACATGCTTTCTTGAGACAGACATAAAAATTTCAACATAATGGAATGATGGATTTGTTCACACTGGTTCACCTTTTCACTAATCCCGTGCTGTTTGTTTATAATCCATACAGGGAAATAGTACATTTGGAACGTTCTGGCAGCTGGGTTTATCCTCAGCACCAGGAGACTGGACAGCTCCCGGCTCCACCTCAATCTGAAATGATTCCGTACTGGACAAGCAATTAAACCTATTTCATTCCCTATGTAGTTATTAAACACCGAGTTATTTGACCTGCAGTCTGGGACAGTTCATCTGTGGTTTCTGCTGAGCTCAGTGTTGCCCTGGACTCTGCAGTGTTTAGTGACTCAGGAGGGGCAGATAACATAAGTATTGTTCATAAACACGCTGTTTCTTCAACGGACAATAGATAGGACAATAGACCCAAGAGATAAACATAAGCACATGCACATAAATCAAGCAAATTCAAATCAAGCACAATTCAGCATGACATTGACATTCACCTGCGCTTGTACTCGTCCCTCTCCCGTTTTACTTTGGCCAGCACGTTGTATAGGGCTCTGATTTCCGGGGTAATGGTGTCGATCTGCACTCCGACTCCGTCCGGGTGCACCCATGACACTCCAGGGCTGGTGATCACCCGCGGTTCCGAATTCGAGGGCCACTTTCGGCTGGGACTATAGGACCAGATAGTGCCGGGCATAAAGCGATTAGTTGGATTAGAGCCGGTTCTGGCTGCAGCACTGTTCACATTAGGCGCGTTGTTGGAGTTATTCGTGTTGGCCGCTGCCGCTTTACTAGGCGCGCACGAGCTAACGGCCGGGTTGGAGCTTGAATCATAACCTGAAGCCCGAGTCTTGTCATCAGGCTCGAGTTTAAGCACGGTCGTAAGGGAGGGTGTGAATAAAGTAGTCGGTCTCTTAACGGAATTGTTGGTGTTTTGAGATTGCAGGGGAACTGGCCCAACAAAACCGGTCTGCACCCCGGTTTCTTTGCTCTCAGCGCAGGCGAGCTCGTTGCTTTCCAGCACCTGCTGCAGCTGCTTCTCCAGGATTTTGTTTCGCCTCTCAAGCTCATGCACTTTAGCCAAAAAGCAGCGAAAACGCAGATTAAGGGTCTTCAGGACGCTTATGTTGGAGCCCAGGTCGTTGCGTAAAGCCATGGCTGCGGGGGGAGGAGGCACGGCCCGGTGGAGAGAAGGACCGATGGGCAGATAAACTAAACCGCTTTGGGAAATGCCGTCTGCTATGAGTCCGGGATGTTCGCCGAGATGGAGAATGGAGGCGTGAGGAGCCGTCAGAAGAGCCTCGGGGATCACAGAGGTGGGTGAATCCGGATGGCTGAGCATTTCTGAACTCTGTGGATGCGGATGAGCAGCAGACAAGCTGTGGCCCAACAACGGGTTCATACTATACGGAAAACTGAAGCGCTGCAGATCTGGCATGAACGGCGGCTTATTGAACAAAATGCGACAGCGTTTCAACAACAAACGGTATTACACTACTAATATCACCGACTGCACGGGTAAACAGCTAAAACATGATATAACCAATAAGAGCTTGTTGTATGAAGAGTTAAACAGCCGCTGTGATGAAAAATAATGATTTAAAACAAGATTAGAGCCGCGAAACAAAATTGCCACACCGACAATGATTAGAATAATTACGTAGTTATAGGAAAAGAATGGAAATGTAACGAATTAAAAGAAAACACAATATGCCCGTGCGTCCTCCTCACGGCTTTCGTACCTAGCATTGAAAATGTACGGTTGAGCGTAAATGCAGAGGATTAAACAGGGTTACCGTAATACACATAGATGATGCTCACACCTATGTGTTAGGTAGACACTTACACCAGAACATGATTCCTGAATATTGATAACTGTTAGTTAAATATAATCAGTAATATGCATGGAAATTTTTTTTCTTGACATTCAAAAAGAAATGCAGTTTCAACCTAGAAATGAGTAAAGCATAAAACAATAGTACTTACGGTAAACCGCAGACTGACGTAGCCGACAGCAAGCGCTTTTATTCTATTTAATATTTTATTTATTCGTGCTCCATGGACAAGTGTTTTTTATAGCAAATTAATTTCATATTCCAAAGCTCAATGATGTAAAACTACATATACATACGTGTGTGCGCAATGAAATGGTTTATTTAAATTTTAACATTGCAACAATATTGATTTTTAAAAAAAAACACACAAAATATCTGTATCCCAATGTTTCACAGAAGCCATTGGGAGAACTGTGAAACTGAAACTTCTGCATCTAATGCATTCATGAACTACCAAACACTATTCACCAATGGTCTGATCAATCAAAATAATTTAATACCAAGTCATTGATATATCTGGACCAAACAAGGGTTGTGGGGGGAAAATAAAGTAGTACAGATGTATATTGTTGAAATAACATTAAAATGTAATATATTTTGAGTCTTATCTATAATGGTTGTGTTTTATAGGCACAGTTGTTTGTGGTAGGGTATAATCCTGTTATGGATGCTAAAGAATTCTGGGACAAGTTTAGAAAGGTTTGAACATTCCATTCTTACACTAGACATTTAGATCCAACACTGCGGTTATGCCCCTAAGCAACGAAATTTAGGCACCATTACTCAATGGAAACCACTAGACTATGTGGATAACTTCTATAAACTCCAGTAATGGCAGTTAAAAGTTTTTGCATTATTCAAAGGCTACTACTTAAGTTTTTACACATACAAAAAAAAAAAACCACAATTGTGCACCAAGTGATAATTTTTTTGATGCTGTATTGTACCACAAGTACTTGGCAGTTGTATATTCAGACATCACAGGGACATACATTGTGGCAAGAGAACTAGCACTAATCGAAGAAAAACCTTAAATTTAGATAACGGTCAGGTTTCACTGTTAGCACCTGGAACAAGACAAAAGCTCATTTCAATGTTGGACTGCAAATGGCAGAATATACACATGTACTGATTCATGTTTGAGATGCAGCTCTGCTAGTTAAGTAAAGACGAGTAACAGAACCAATAGAAGGAATGCATGAGCATTCAGGATTTGGAACACTTTCTGGTGGAACAGAGGCTACAGGTGAGGAAGTTGGAACTAAAGTACAGAACTTGAAAACCTTATGTATTTACCAGTGCACATCTCCCCAGACCACATACTTGCCAGTCATTTATTTTTAAGCATCAAGTTAGTAATAAAGAATTACATTTGATGTACCACAAGAGACAGCAGTTCTCACAGAGGACTTTTATTCCATCACAAGTTTTAGCAGACTAATGCCTTCAATATTTTTATATTTATTTATCCTCACACAAACAGAACAGGGCTTTTCCATATAAAAAAATAATTGGTCTACAACTTGGAGCATGGCACTTCAAGCAGTTTGTAACCAGGTGGGATTTACTCCTTGGATGCCATGTAGGCCATCAGGTCACAGACACGGTTGCTGTAGCCAAACTCATTGTCATACCTAAGGGGAAACAATTGTGTTAAAACCCAGAATAATTACAATATGGTTAAGATTTCACACAGGTACATACCATGTCACCAGCTTAACAAAGTGATCATTAAGGGCAATTCCAGCACCAGCATCAAAGATAGAGGAGTGACAATCTCCGTTAAAGTCTGTGGACACCACCTTTGAGACAGCAGGAATAAAGGTGTAGGCAAGCAGGACAAAAGTAACTGCATATTGGAGACATGCACAATGTTTCCACACAAACTAAGATCAAAATAGGAACTTTGAGTTTTACTACAAAGACAGATTTCCTTTTCATTACACAAGTGATTCAATTAGCAAATGCTTGTACCAACACATCCTACCCATTGTATAAAGAATTACAAGAATCCAGGCCAAGCATGTACATGTATAAATAGCCAATGCTTGGGCAAACAGTTAGTCAGGTTTCTCATATTTGCAATATGATTACCACAATTTGCCACGGAATTTAACTTCAGATTTAAAAAAAAAAAAAAAACCCACCCCACACACACCACACTTGTTACACTGCACCAACCTGGTGTTCTGTGTACCCCAGAATTCCCTTCATAGGGCCCTCAGCAGCAGCCTTAACCACCTTCTTGATGTCATCATATTTGGCCTGCAAAACAAGTTAAGGCAGTATTGTTATAAAATGTTTCAATGTCTAAAAGAAAGGAAACGTGAAATAATTTCAGATGCACAGGTACTCACAGGCTTCTCCAAACGGACAGTCAAGTCAACCACTGAGACATTGGGAGT
Source organism: Tachysurus fulvidraco (assembly GCF_022655615.1). Taxonomy (NCBI): domain Eukaryota; kingdom Metazoa; phylum Chordata; class Actinopteri; order Siluriformes; family Bagridae; genus Tachysurus; species Tachysurus fulvidraco. The sequence continues at coordinate 19,061,036 of NC_062520.1, read as the reverse complement.
TGGGACACGGAATGCCATACCAGTCAGCTTGCTGAAAAAGTGAAAATGTTAAAACATGCAGTCAAACAGAACAAGTCTTAGCCAACATCTAAACTTTGATTAGTGCCAACCTCAATATCTTACAAAAAGGAGAACTTGGTTTAAAAATTCTTAGATGCATGACTCATTATCCCCAGTTTGTAAATTGAAGTCTTAAATTTAAGGCCAATCTCTGGCATGCTTAATTTGGAATGAGAAATGGTTGTATGGTAGAACTGACCCATTAAGCTCAGGAATGACTTTTCCCACAGCCTTAGCAGCACCAGTAGAGGCTGGGATGATATTCTGACTGGCACCACGGCCATCTCTCCACAATTTACCAGAAGGACCATCGACAGTCTTCTGGGTGGCTGTGATGGCATGGACAGTGCTCTAAGCAGGGAAAACTTTGATTAAAAACACAAGGAAAATGGACAAAGCAGGACTGAGGAGTCACCATACAGTTCTGATTATTTTAGCATTGAAAATGTCTCACCATAAGACCCTCAATGATGACAAAGTTATCATTGATGACCTTGGCCAGAGGAGCCAGGCAGTTGGTAGTGCAAGAGGCATTGCTGGAGGAAGAAATGGCACTGATTTTCTTGTACAAATGCATTGCATTTACCAAGCTGTAGGAATCACATCTGAAAACAGCATTCCCCCCACTGGCTATGAACTGCAACTGCATCTTTACCTGACCACTTTAAGGGAGTTCTCGTATTTCTCATGGTTAACACCCATAACAAACATTGGGGCATCAGCACTAGGGGCAGAAATGATGACTCTCTTGGCACCTCCTTTCAAGTGAGTCTAAGGAGAGATCCAAGCACATGGCTCAACCACAGGAACTGCATCATTAGAGTCAGGCATTTAAGCACATACATGTTCAACATACACCATTACTTACAGAGGCTTTCTCAATGGTGGTGAAGACACCAGTGGATTCCACAACATACTCAGCACCAGCATCAGCCCACTTAATGTTAGCTGGGTCTCTCCTGAAATTTTAAGGAGCAAGATTGGAATTTATTTTTGACACAGTTCTCTAGGTGTATAGGAGGTTAACTCACTCGCTGAAAACTGTGATGGCATGTCCATCAATGATCAGTTTGCCACCCTCAGCCTTGACCTCTCCCTTGTACCTTCCATGGGTGGAGTCATATTGGAACATGTATACCTGTCCAGGTAAAAACAGAGACAAGGGAGAAACTAAATCCATTAGATTCGTGATTAACATAGTTTGTATGCAATAATACCTTCTAGGTTTTCTAAATAAAAAAAATAAACTCACCATGTAGTCCAGATCAATGAAGGGGTCATTGATGGCCACAATCTCCACCTTCTTGGAGTGGAAGGCAGCACGTGTCACTAAACGGCCAATGCGGCCAAATCTGAAATTAATTAACAAGCGCAGCTGGGATTTAACACATACTACACGACTATGGAGGTGAGCATTGCTTTGCAAAGCTACTGTAGTCTAAGTGCCTTTTGTTCATATCAAGCAACACAAAGCAAGAGCATGCACAGTAGATGGGGACAATGTGCTCAGCTCAAGACAAATAAGTGAATCATGGATATGCCCAACACTTACAGTACACTGAAATGTTTTACATGCATTGCAGTCTTAAACTAATTGTAAAACTACTAGTTTAACTATGTAACTATTGCAGTCTTAAACTAACTAATTAAATCCTGTTAAACAGATATAATACTTGAGTGTGTTACTACATTACTGGAAACAGTTCAAGTAACCTACATTTGAGATTGTCTCAAAACCAAACACTAACTGCAGAGTAACCACAATGGTGTCAAGAGCCATCAAGCCTGTGGCTTCAAGTTGCATTTTTAACCCTGCTGTATATGGTCAAGTAATAAGGTCAGCTGTGCTGTGGTCTGTCCCTAAAGCCATCCACAATGCAGGGTAGGATTACCAACTGCAGCTGAATAGCACCCCATTTATATTTCTTTAAGCCAAGTCCAAAACTGCACTTGTACCAAAGACTTCATTATAAATCAGCAACTCTCATCTAGGACACAGTCAACAGCATTTTACTAGCCACTAGGTGGCAGAAGCATTCCATAATAAGTAGTGACATGCCATCATTTTAAAACCAGCCTCCCCACAATCACACCACTTATACCTTCTGGCTCCATGCTTGTCAAGCACAGCATTCTAAAATGCCATACACCTGGCTTTACTACAGTTTCAGATTAGTAAGACAAGATCACTGCCACATGGCTTTAATTTGCAGTAGAAAGAATTACTGCATGCAGTGTTTTGTATACTTAAAAAAAACAAAAAAAAACCTGACAGTCAATGCAGACAGCATCATTAAGATTGAGCCTCCTCTAGGCCCCATTTGTAGTTCAAATCACTCAGCCAGGGCTGAAGAACAGAGTCTGATAAGAGTCTACTCAGTCTGGAAATAACCTTAATTGCATTTGCAAGAAATCAGCAACAATTGATAAACTCTGGACTAAAGATTAAAGTCCTGTCCTAGAGTAGCAGTGGGAGGGAAGTTTGCTGCACAGCTAGTTACAGTTTAACACTAGAATAAAATCAGACTATTTGGAAAAAGACAAGCAGCATGTTCATCTAAAAACAGAACAAAAAAAGCAAGCATGTAAGAATAAAACTTTAACCAACATTCCCTTTTTAAAAAAAAGGCAGCAGGAATCATTGTGCTCAGGCTTGTCCAGTACATTCTAAGGGCACTTAAAAGCTCTCAAAGGACATCAAGATAATTCGGGTGCCTTGAACAGGCTTTGCAGTACGAGGCTGCAACAGTGACCTTTCAGTTATGTAGAGGGTTCACATTTCTCATCATACTTCATGTGTGCTGCATTCAGCACAGAACAGCTGTTACCTCAGACGATCTGGTCGTGCACATACACACTTTCAGCATGGCACAGATTTTCCCAAGAGGGTACAGGGAGGTTTCAAAGGCAAACTGACCCCCAGCAAACAAAAAGAGGGGTTGTGTGCTGTATGATAAGCTGCGCCATTTCCTGACGTCACGAGACCCAACGCAAACATTGCTTTTAAAAAGAAATGCAATCTGCCCCTGACTAACGCAAATCAGTTACCTCATGTCGTCTGAAAGCCATCAAAACAGGTCCAATAGGTCAATTCATGGAACTAAAAGTTCACTTCTGAAAAGCAAGTGAGTGCAATGCTACAGGGTCCAGACAAGTAAGGAACTTAAGTGATAAGGCACTTCAGGTGCTCTGTAGATTTACAAAATTACCAGACTGGAATTAGAGTTTGTTCTAAAGAGTAACAAGCCAGAAAATGCTGAACTAAAAGAAATACCTAAAATTTATTTATAAAAATCAAACATGTCTTTTCCCATCAACCCAAAGGCAGATAAGGGACTTAACAGCCCTTGTTATTCTAAACTTGAGGGTTTTTTTTTTTAATTCTCCTCTTGTAACTTTCCATAGACCTCCAGTAAATGCAAGGTGCCATATGAAGGTCTTACCCGTTGATGCCGACTTTAACCATTTTGTCTGCTTTGGTCTTGTCCTCTGAAATAAAAAGGAGGAAATTAGACAGGAGTGTGACATGGACAATTTGTTAACAGTCTCGAGTGTACAGAATACAGGCTGAATCTACAGTGAACTTGTTGGGACACTTTAGTAGGCGGAAACGGTCTAAATTCTCCCTCAAAGCAGAAACCGTGCTGGCGGTCACAATTATAAAGTATAATTCGGTAGGGCTTTGAGGAGGCGTGGAACAAAAAGGCTGTTCACAAAGCAAAAAAAAAAATTGTACAAGAGAATAAGTGTAGTTTCTGCTTAAAAGCAAAGCAGTAACAAAAAGTAACAATTTATTTTTTAAAAAAGTAACTATTGCATAATTTTGTTCAAACGGGCAAAAATCCAACACAACACCCAATAAAAGTCTGTTCAACTTCGATAAGGAAAGGAAAAATCATTAATAACACCGAAAAAAACTTTACATTTGTGCGGATGAATTTAATAAGCAGTTTAGACTCGCAGGTGGGAGATTTAGTTACCGTCTGTGAGAGGCCTCTGTCTGTCTCTGCACCTGTGTGAGTGAGGAGAAAGTTCACGACCGGCCAATTTTATTTCTGGCGTGGAAGCATTAGCCACGCCCCCTATCATTAAACACCCGAATCGCCCCGCCCCTTATCCTTAAAAACTACAATCGACCAGCCCCTACCCTTAAACATACCCACTCGCCCCTTCCATTAAAGACTCTAATTACCCTGCCCATTAATGATGTCAAGGTCAAGCTGTGAACAAGAAATATCAATCTGTGGTGCTGGTTGGGCCGAGCTGAAGGACATGTTCAAATCTACACCCTATTCACCATAGTGCATTAGTTAAGAGGTTTATAGAATCAAAATTAATGCACATATAATGCTAAATTCCCTGCTAAATTCCCATAACCAAATGCTTAAGTCAATGTGAAGTAGGGGATAGGAGCACCCAAAACACACTTTAAAATAGGAAAAAGTTAGTGATATCATTTCCGATAATGCAGCAATGTAAGGTGATTCACCTGTTTTATTACAAATACTGAATGAACCAAATGAGGTGTGTTTGGGCAGGACAATCATTAAACCTTGACCTTCCAAACAGGAGTTGTGCACTTCTGCTGCTTAGTCATATTTAGGATAGGTCTAATCTTGAATAACTATAATTAATATAATTAATATGAAAGCATTTTAAATCATATAAATCTAAATAAAAATGTAAAACATGCAGCAGAGAATAAAGAATTGCTATCAAATACTTTTTAGACATTTCCCAAAATTGCATTCCTATTTTGGGCTTTTTTTTGTTTGTTTGTTTGTTGTGACTTTTATACAAAAGTATGAAACTAATATCCAAGGAATTTAAAAAAGGAAACAACTCTGACTGGTCACATCAAATCAGTCTTCAGAGAGAGCAATTTGAAATGAGCTTGCTTGTCTAACTTTGACCTTCTCACAAGCTTCAAACAGACACTGAAAGAGAGCTGAAGCAAGGGATCAAATCACTCTCAACGTGAGTGGGTGACATTTACCAGAAAGACCATGACCCTTCACTTTTAATCAGCCATCCCTCCTTCACTTGCATGTCTCCATCCCTGCCCTCGACTCTGTGAGTGTGCATGGAGGCTCATACGGTTGTCTCTGCGAGATGTGTCCTGGTGAGCCTTCTGTCAGTGAACATGCAGTGGAGTACCTGAATGTATCAGCTACATGCAGTTCATGTATAAGATTTAAAGAAAAATAATCATATAGAGTAATTGTGATCTTAATTTCACTGTGCATGTGCTATTATAAAATATCCTTAAATATTTTGCACAATTGATCATTGCATTGATAGTAAGCCTCCTTTATGGTACTTGAGAAAAAAAATCAACATATCAGTTGGTACACTAATTAAGTTAATATAAAATTGTATTGAATTGGTAGAATATGTTTGATTGAAATGAATTAAAGTCATGCATAGAATGTTAATCTGTCTGCAATGAACTGTATTTGTTCCACAGGTGTTTTAACGTGTCCTCTGAAGTTGCTGTGCTTATGTTTGTGCTGACAAGGCCTCCACTGTAAACCCTCTGCCTTTTGGCTTCACTCAATGGTCTTAAGGTCACAGATCAGGAAAAGGTCAAACCCAAACTGTATGGTGTGTTAAATAACAGACTAACTAGTAAGACCTAGATCACACCTAACCTAATGAACTCAGCCACTGAACTCCCTTTTTTAACTCATCAGGTTAATGACAGATTTGAATCTGACAGCATTCATCAGCCTCCCTTGAGGCAAGCTGAAAGAATCTGATCCTTGTTTTGTCACATTTCAATCAACCAACCCTGAAACATACCATAGAGTAAATCTTCAATTTATGACCAATAAAATTTGAAGTGAATCTCACAAAAATGAGCATTAAAAATGTGGTTTCGTTTAAAACATGAAAGAAATGACAATCAACAAATGTTAGATTAGCTGCGTTACAGAAATAGCTCTGTATGTGATGTACAAGCATGCAAAGTTGCCAGGATGGATCAAAGTGAAATGTGCATTCCTATTTCTACACTGTGATAACTTTCTTGTATTGGCAAAACACTTGAAGTTTCACCTCTACCATACACCTACACATATATTGCAGACATCAACATATTTTCCATAGCCAGGTTGTATATAGGAACAGCTATAAAGGGGAAACACAAGTTTGCATCTAAGACAATAGTCCTACAATTCGCATGTGGTTACATATGGATTCATATTAGCATTTTAAATCCAGGACTTAAAAATCCAGAAAGAATAATTTTAAAAGCTTATATGTAAATCAACACCCACTCAATCGAAATAGATCTACCTTTCTGAAATATGTTATTTAGAATATAATTCAGGCCCATGCAGCTGAAACAGAGATCTATTTTATAACTCATAAAGCACATTCTTTTCATTTCTGGTACAAATAAATTGCATTGGCTATTGGTTAGAGGTTTGCTCTTGTATGTTAACGTGCATTTTGTGTGTTCTGGTTCCCCATTCCCTCTTCTATGCAGAATATGCTGGAGAGAGGCCAGGGCCAAGCTATAAATAATCAAATACCCAAAGGCCGACCCCACACCCTTTATATATGCAGCTATCTGCTCCACTAGAGTGTTTGGATCCAGGCACCTTGCTCAATGACAACTGAAGCAAACGAGTTCAATGAGATCAGACATGTATTAAATGGAAGTCTCTCAGTGCATATGTCAGATGAGATTACCATTATTATTACCCTATTTTCCTGTAACAAGTTGCCTTTCAAGTTACATTTCACTGATAAATGCAACCGATTCTTTATTTATGCCTTGTCAGTTTTATGTTTTATCTAGTCTGTGTATTTGAGTGTGTTATAGATTAACTGTTAGTTCTGGAGCCTTGTGTTTGTTATCTAAGTTTTGTTCACGAAAGCTCAGAGTTCAGTGTCTTGCTGTGGATAAAGTGCAGTCCAGACAGGTTTGGAGCAGTTTTGAAATTTAGAAACTGTGCCACCTAGTGGTGACTGAAACTGCCTTTAGGTCTTAATAATGTGGATAATCTTTACTTTAAAAGGAGCCAGAAGAAAAAGTGTAAATTACACAAGAAGTGAACAAATGTCGACCTTTCAGATCTTTTTTTATAATGAAACATATCAAATTTAATATAATCAAAATTATAGAATACTTAGGTAATAAATAGTAATAGAGAATTTGAAAATTTTGTTTATGAGGCCAAATTAAGTAGATGAATGAAATATTTCTATTTTGAAGTATAAAGCATTTTTTGTTATTTTATCAGTGATTATGCTACATACCTTATTGCAGTTTCACTACCAAGTCATTCCAGGGATTTAATTAAAGCCACAACGGCAGTTGAGTGAGGAAAGCAATTTTACACCTCCCCAAAGACGTTACTGTAACTGTGTTGAATTTACTGTTAATCACATTTGCACCCATTAAAGCAATTAATCCATTTAAAACTGTTTCCTTTGATACAAGATGCAGTGATTTTTCTAATTGTTAGTGTGCAACTAAGTCTCAGTATCTCTACAAAAAATTTCATCATATTTACTAGTGTACTTGACTGGTTTAAAATACTTTGTGATTATGGCTAATTGATGATCAATATTTGTCTAAAGAAAGACAAAAAAATGTTTTTTGAAAAGATATATATACTATATTTTAGAAAGATGAAAAATAGTCCAACAGCATTATTTAACATCGCAGGGCACACAAACACACACACTCATTCATTCAATCACACACTACAGACAATTTTTCCAGAGATGCCAATCAACCTACCATGCATGTCTTTGGACCGGGGGAGGAAACCGGAGTACCCGGAGGAAACCCCCAAGGCACGGGGAGAACATGCAAACTCCACACACACAAGGCAGAGACAGGAATCGAACCCCCAACCCTGGAGGTGTGAGGCAAACGTGCTAAGCCACCGTGCCCCCCAGGTTTTACATTTTTTTTACGTATTTATTCCTCAGATGTTTTGTAATGGCCTCTCTAACTGGCTATTTTACTCCAGTAATTATTCACTTTCAATGTGTCATTCCTTCAACTTAATGGTAATAAACACTGAATTGGAAAAAAAACCCTTTGTCCATTTAAGCTCTAACAAATCTTGCATTTCTATTGTGATTTGATAAGGTCACTGTGACATATTAAGTAGTGGAGAAAAGTGGTGGCGATAAAGAAAAATACTTCCCAATGTTGATTACATATTTCACTACAGAAATAATAAAGTAATGAAATATTTGCATATTTATATACCGTAATATATAATTTATCGAGCTGTGTGGTTAATAGTCAGGTCACACTCCCCTAGAATCTTAGAGACTCACATGAGACTATCAAACATATCATAAAAAGCAGGTGTGCCTGGGGTATGGAGAAGCGATCTGACGTGACTGAATGTTTAATGCAGTTTTACACAAACTGGCTAAGAATAAGAGATATACAGAAGACAGTCGATGCCTTACATCAGTGACTTTGAGCCTGAGTGACATTTAGTGCTGATATGTAACGGATTTAACAGAGATGAATATACCCATAATCCTTGTGCCCACACAAATATGCAAAGTGAAAAGAATTACTGGCAAGAAATAAAAAAAAATGTATAAAAAAAAAAAAATGGAAATCTTTCTCATGCGGTATCCAATGAGAAACTCAGTGCTTGTGGGTATATCAGCACCAAAAATATGTGTACCATGAAATACATCACTGATGCACATTAGTATGGAATGAACAGCTCATTGTGGAATGATGTGGTCTGAATTCCAGTCTTTTTGGACTAAAGGATACATTTGTGTGGCTTTGTAGAAAAAAATGGTGCTAGATACCAGAAAATATTCACATCTTTCTCTCACAGTTTCAGTGTGGTATCCCCTAGTAAGTTTATTATTAGCATAAAGATATGACATATAAGGTAATTAGATACATGCGCACAGATTGTCACATATAGATTGAGGCAGAGTAACATAAAACAGAGGTGGTGAAATTTCCCTCTTTTTTACTAGTGTGGGCATAGAAATAGCAAAGACAGGACATGTTTACAACTGCGTATCACTGCTCTGTCCAGTGGTGCATGAAAAGAAATGTAATACATGGAACAATGCAGATATTTAACACATTTATCTCCTTTATTCATGCCAAATATACACAAACATAATGTTGAACTGTTAGTCTTGCTCATGCATATCCTTCAAAACAGTATTAAATACAGTTCATGGGTGTGTGTGAATATATATATATATATATATATATATATATATATATATATATATATATATATATATATATATATATATGATCTAATACAATTCGTATTATCTAACAACACAAACAAAAGTACTCAAAACATATTTGCACTCCCCTACCATCAGAGTAACACAGAACTAGAATCACTAAAGTTACAGCACTTTATAATAAACAATTTACAACACAGTATGACAACATATCACCTCTGTGAAATGGGAAAAAATATCGAAAGAAACTGTAAGAGAACAACACCACTTAGATGAGTGAAACTGACTTTAGACTGCCTCTATGAAGAACATCTACTTGACTCTTAAAAGCCATTTCTTTGTCCCTCTGTTTGTCATTAGCAGCCAAGGCCACTCATAGATCCGATTCGGTCTAGCTTCAGGCCAAAGCAGCCTCGGTTCCAACCCCTCCGAGACCGGTCTGACAAAGCTCGCTTTTGAGTGGCCAGAGCTCCCTTGAGAAGACGGACCAAGGAGTTTTCATTCTGCACAGGTATATCAATCCATTTTGGATTTTCTGCAACTTTTACGCCAGAATTAAAGACCTGTACTGGCTCTTCTGATTGGTCACTCGTGAGATTATCCAGGTCATCTAGGGTCAAAAGGTCATTGTAACGCTCAAGGAACTGCTCGATGACCTTTAGTAGGAAACATGAATGAAACAGCTTTTTATTTTACGATTGAACTAGCAAACTAATTTTCTTAGATTTTGTCTTAGATCTAAAATCCAAAATCAGACAGCATGCTGGTTATAATAATGCACTAATGTTCCCCTACATCTCACAGCCAGTAGAGATGTATGAGTCTGCCTACCTGCATGGCCCGGTTGGGGGTGTGCAGACTTCGGCTGTGGCTGGGTTTCAGTGGTGCCAGCAAGAGCAGCACTGCCAGAACAGCAGAGCACAGCATCATGGAGCAGAGACACACGAGCCCAAAAACACAGACTTTTAAAAAAACCTAAAGGAACACAATACATTTAATTTCATTAAGAATGTTTACATACAGCACGTCATTTTCTCATATAGTCTCACAGAAACATCTAAAACTTCAGCAGTTTAATTGCAAGATCAGATTTTAAAACTATTTAGGGAATTGTTTTAGTATGATTGCTCCTGTTTTTAATCATTTTACTGTGCTGTTATGACTGGTATTTCATATGTGCTGAATGTTGTTAGTCATAAGCTCTAAGGCTCACATGAAAAAATATTTTTATTAGTTTATTAGTTATAGTTATGCAAGTTAGTAGTAGTGTGTAATTGTTGTTCCAGTAAAAATAAAAAGTCGATTAATATATAATGAATTAATATTTATTATATTTAGCAACATATTATAGCAACATATTAGTTTTTAATATACTATAGTTTTATCTTATATACTTTATATACATAAAGAGTAAAATAAGTAAAATTATGAAATTATGTGGGGAAAAAAGCTTACTTTTTTGTTAATTCCAAACTGTCAAATAATTTGCTATTATAAGTAAACATTTTGATTTAGCAGAATTTTTTAATAGATACTATTCCAAAAGAAAGAAAAAAAGAGTTACTTACCAGAGACTGACTGTATGAAAACCTGTGGCTGAATGTTCAGTGAGAGCTCTGCTCCATCCTCACACTCACGTCTGATTCTCTTGCTCTCGACTCCCTCAATATTTGGCACCTGCTATGAGCATCCTTTTCTCTCCTCCTCCTTTGCTCTCGCTCTCTCCCTCAGAACTTGATTTATAGTGTGAGCTCTGTGTGGTGTGTGTGTGAGTTAAAGAAGTGTGTCAATAGTGTCTCCTATATATTGATGGGATGTGTATTAACTCTGACCATTCCCCCAAAACACACACTTTTGCCTCCCCTCAAACAGACACAGAAACCCACACACCATTCATTGCCTTGTCATTCTGCAGGTGACGGAAGAGATATTTATTTGATATTCGGTAGGTCCATCTTGTGGATGCTGCCTGCACTGTGTCCACATCATTTAGAAAGAACACCTTGACCCTTTGTTATGAGCCCATGCTTGAATAAACACACATAAACACACAACAAGAGCTGGTCCTCTTTCTCCTCCTCTCCAAAATGATGTCACCCTTTTTCATTCCTCATCCGTCTATTGTCGCTTTTTAACTTCCCTCTGTTTGCCATGCTGTGTTCTGGTTGCCAAACATACCCCATCCTGGTGCAGAGTTATGACTGCTGAACAAATGCCAACACATCTTTAATACTTTTCCCATCTCTAAACATTTGGTAATCAAAGCCTCATTTTGTCCTTTAATCTTTTGGGTTTGAACGCAACATATTTGAAAACACACATTTGTATCAGGTATACATCCCAAAATACTGAAGTTTACAGTAAAATACAGTTTCGCCTTTCTAGTGAGAGCACAGTATGTATAATCATAAGGAACATCATGATGTGCCCAAGTGGCCCCAAGTGTATCTGCTGTCTGTGCTGAACATTCACTAGTTTTTTCTCTGTGTCTAACTCAAACATTTTCTCTATTCTTTTCCCGTATTTCTTACTCTTTTCTGTTGTTCCTATGGTTTTTCTTACTAAGAGTAACAATCTGCCAGTGCCATCTGCTTGCAGCTCCCCCTCGGCCTCCTAGAACTCGAGAAGCGCCAACACTCATGCAGCGCAGGCAAACACTTAAGCACACTCACACACACACGTGTAAAGGATATGACAACACACTCATAAATGAAGTATAGTATATAAATGAATACATTCATAGATGCCAGTAAAACAGCAACACACAGTTCTATCGGTCTATGTGGACCACACAAACACACATCTCTGGCTTTGTAAAGGAGCTCAAGTTCAGTGAATGTCTCTGCTGTTTGATCAGGTTGGTGTTTTTACGGTTGTGTACCCTGTCTCCTTCTCTCTCTCTCCTAGTGAAGAATAGCTCTGCTCTGCAGACAGCTGCTGCCACTGCTGGCCAACAGCGCAAACTCATTTTCATACCTACACTCTGCTGTCAGATATTACTGCTCTCAACACTATTAACCATGCTTTATTGTTTCCAAGGGTGAAGTTACTAAGCGTTCCACAGCTCCTGCCTTTGGTGAGGACACAAAGAAATAGTCAATTTAATCACTTCAAAAATCCTGGGAGGATGATAACATTTGCTTATTTTGCTCTAACAGAAACTGCGTGTAAACACACACACTTAACTCTCACAGCTTTACTCCATTCTACAATGACGTTTTGCCAGTGGTTGGCAGCAGAAGGTACCTATACTTTACATTACACCCTCGCCAAGACTGCAGAAGAGTAATTGGTCTGTGTAACGCTCTTGGGTTGTCACTCGAGTGAGAGAAAGAGTGAAAGTGAAAGACAAAAGAGAAAATGTGAGTAGGAGGACGGGTGGGCGAACAGAGAGATGAGATGAAATATAAAATATGAAGGGATGGCAATAGGCTGCCGGAATGCACTCGAGCTTCACCTCAAAGTGAGGGAGAGAGAGCAGTGAAGGTGAAGTGTGTATGAATATGTGTGTGTTCCAGCTCTGTGGGCAGGGACAATAAAAAAAAAAGCGGAAGGTGTCATGCATGGATGTGTGTGGGCTGGATCATTTCTGTGTTAGTGTGCAGGTGGAAGAGAGGACAAGAGACCTACTGAAGGGCAGGAGAGCACAAAGTTGAATGCATTTTTTTGAGTAAAATAGCTTTGAGTTACAGGGAAAGAAAGAACAAGTGACAGACAGATAGTAAGGGAGGGACTGAGGGACCTGCAATGGGGGTGATCTTGTCTGGCCAAGCTGTGGCACAACACTCAAGTAATGACTTCATCTTACTGTACACACACACACACACACACACACACACACACACACACACACACACACACACACACACACACACACACACAAGTAGTCCTAAATTAAATATTCAGGGATAATAGTTCCTACTGAGAGTTACATGAGGAATTTATTTAAAAAAAAAAAAAAAAGAAGAAGTGTATTTTACATTTAAGCAATTGTTTTTCACATTCTGTAGGTAGCAGACTATACAAAAAAAATGACATTTCAGCATAATTTTTTGCTTCTGTGTATATCTGTACTGTAATATGAAGCTATGATGGTTTCATATATATGATATGATGGAGTTCAGCATGAATTAGAAACCAACCTTTCAACATTATTTTCAATATTCAGTTATGTATTCAGTACCTCCACAAAAAGCAATAAAGTATTTCATAATAGAGCAATGAGGCCAATATTAAATGAATAAAAATGAGCATGAGTCAAAATGGGCTGTTAGTACAATAATGTGTGTGTGAGAGTGCATTTGCGATCTGCACGATATGTAGGCTTCAGCCCGCCTACACACACACACACACCCCTACACACCTTTTCAATCATATTTGTATGCTGGAGATCGTTGTAATTAACTACTTACAATAGGGCTTAATCGGACTGAGAGGAGGAAAATCTAAACTCCATTAGCCAGAGGTCTGTACGCCTTTAGCACGATGCGCCATTATCTCCTCTACATGATTCCACAGCACTGTAATTAAAATAAAAGCTTTGCCCACACTCTGTGCTCATGTTAGAACAATGAGCAATGATTAGCATGTTTTCTCCAGGAGAGAAATTGTACTTCAGAGTGGAGACACCGGTCGCATCCATCGCAAGTGGTTGACTGTGTTTGTTGCCATGGTGATTGAGGTGAATGGCGGTAAAAAATGGAAGCTTGTGGCGGGGTTCGTGTGCTAAACGAACCCATCACAAGCCTCTGCCAGAGTCAAAGAATGCACCGTGGTCAGATGTCAGCAGGGTTAATTCAAAGTCAGCAGCAAAATGCTGGTTACATTCATACCGCAATGACAGTTTAAACAGAGCCACATTAGACCCGCACTGACCCCATCACACTTCACATGTTCGCGGCAGGAGAAAATAATAGAGTATTTTCTCTCTTATACACGGGCTCAACGAACCATTCTAATCAGACATGCCACCGAACAGCAACAATATCAGTGGGATACGTGTGAGTGCATGCAGGCAGTTCTTAACATTTCAACTCATTTGGTAGATAAACTTTTATTTTTTCCAATAGTAAGTATTTAATACCTGTACTTTAGCTGTCCCTGAATTTCCCCTCTGTGGGATCAATAAAGTTAATCTTATCTTATATAACATTTTTAGAGGGGACCACCATAGGCGTTAGGAAGAGCGAAGTTGTGTGTGTCATTACACATGAAAAGATTAAAGAAATAAAGTCCAGAGGCATGGTGGCAGGTGTTTTTCTGTGTGCTACCATTATCTGCTGCCAGTACAATAAAGTGTGTACTTGACAAAAAAAATTCTCACCAATAGTATGTTTCATTTTCAAACATTGGCTGATTTGTTTGTGATTTTTGTGGGACACAAAGACACAATCTTTGATAAATTTCCTAAAATCAGTTTAGACAAGTGAATTTTTCTTTGGTTGGATTTACTGTAGATGCCAGTTGAACACATTTGTACACAAAAGTGGCCTCCTACAGAAGTCCCAACATGTAGCCCTAAAGTTTAGGTTGAAAAAGTGGCAGTGAAAAACAGACAATACAATAAATGCAATAAAGTGGACAAAACAACAATGGATCAATACACAACCAAGTGATGTACTGGGTGCTACAGTTAGAAGGGCATAATTACCACCACCAGCATAGTCCCAGAGGTTTAGAAATAAAGTTACAGTGCTGTATTTGATATGGTAATCCTCATTCCTATACAGAATTGAGAGGAAACAAGATAAGTAGACGAGGTGGTTAATGGCTAATGTGGCTAATTTGTGATGGGAGAACAGACTGTTTATAAATAAGGATCCTGACAGCTTGTAAGAAGCAGTGGCTCTGGAGACTGACAATAACCACAGACACCCTCTTTAGTAGCTGTGAGGTAGTGATGTGCCACAGAGCCCAGTATTCTGTGGAAACCCAGTGTGACAGAAAAAGCGTTACAATCCTCAAATTTTTCTTACCAGTTCTGAGTTACCCAAATGTGCTGAAATTGAGAGCAACTCATTTGCCAGGAGAGCACAATAGTGCCACTAAGAGTAGCAATTGGACGTGATTTCCCAAATCTAAGTCAAGTTCAGCAAGGCACACTTTTCGGTAATGCCTAAACACGGTTACTCTCATGAATTTGAACAGTCAGTTGGACAGAATGCACTAACCCACAATAGGTCTGTGTCAACTGTGCTCATTTGTACCTCAACCACGGTTTCTGCTTACTACATATAATTCTGCAATCTAAACAAAGACCTGCTTGTGTCACAGGACAGTAGGTGGTGTTCCAATCTTATCTTGTGCTGGAGTCCCTTAAGACCTCACCTTACAAGTACATGCTGGAAGACACTTTTTCCTGTTGATTACTTCAGCAAAACATAGAGAGAACTGCCTACATTGTCATGCTTGCCTGTCATGCATAAATGGCAGGATGACTAATTACTTTGAGGTTGTATCCTGGTTTCTGTCCTTATAATCTACTTTTTTTTTTTTAATCACCTATCTTGGAGCATTTCATTAAAGGAGTCACATTATCTAGAGATGTGTCACTCAGATGTCACTGTTGCTTCCTGGGTACCACCATGAACTTCTGAAGGTTCTGAAAAAATAACGTTGTCCCTCCTAGTGGTGTGAGTTCGGCAATCATATCAGAACACCCTTCCAGGTGGGTCAGTTCCTCATTACAAAGGTCATCCAGGTATGAATGAGCACAAATT
Organism: Tachysurus fulvidraco; assembly: GCF_022655615.1. Taxonomy (NCBI): domain Eukaryota; kingdom Metazoa; phylum Chordata; class Actinopteri; order Siluriformes; family Bagridae; genus Tachysurus; species Tachysurus fulvidraco. The sequence goes on along the minus strand of NC_062520.1, from coordinate 19,045,050 downwards.
CCCAAAAAGCAAAAAAAAACAGACATGAAAATCTTGCAGAAATGCTATCCAGAAGACTGTAGGCTGTTCAATGGGGAAACTTTATATTAATGCCTAAGGTTCTGGAATGACTTGCTCATCAAGTTCATGCTGTATATGATGTGATGGTCAGGTGTCCAAGTCACATGTTTTTGGTGAAATAGTGGTATGTTGTTGTCGTTAATTACAACCTTAACAATAGAATGAGTGGGCTTTTTCCAGGCATGTAGATATATTTTATATGCATGATTTTGTTGATGCACTTGACACACAAATCAAGATGCCAAATGTTCTGGAGCTGCCTGTACATGCTTGCTTAAACACAGTAAAATGTCTTGCACTCTGTGAGCTGCAATCAGACATTAAGCAATAAATACAAGCTTTGGTTTAACAGTCTTACTACCTGCCATGCATAAAAGCATGAAACCTGTTGTCTCATGCATGAAACCAGGTCTCAGCACTATGATACTGACTGGAAGGGCAGACATTTTTAAGTTTTTTTCACTGGTTAACCAGAGCTGCCATTCCATGCAAGTGAGTATTAGTGGTTTTGTTATTTTAAAAAATGTTCCAATATTACTGCATGGGGCTTGTGATACAGTTCTAAGTCATTTGCTTTAAGTACCTAAAATGCTTGTGGCTTGCTCACAGTTATGCAACCTTCACTATGATTTATTCGTGATAAATCCAGTCACCAAAGCAAGAGCAGAGGCTAAAACCGAGGCCCTCACATCATGGCTACAATTTCTATTAACAATGGACATAAAGTGTTGTAGATGCTTCTAGAGGTGTTTTAAAATGTTTGAAAGCTGGACACGATCCACAGAACTACAGAACTGTTTTTAGCCAAATATCCAACCACTTTTGTATCAGAGTTTATTCTACCAGTGTGACACCAATAACTGCATAAAAATTGTACAGAATCATATATACTGTGTATATATATATATATATATATATATATATATATATATATATATATATATATATATATATATATATACACATTATATATATATATATATATATATATATATATTACACATACACATATACATATACACTGTATACACTGTGTATATATATAAAAATCTGAAATTCTATGGCTTATATGTTATATTTTTTCAGGAAGGAAAAGCAAAAACATTTTCTTATACCAGTATTATTACAGGTAAACCAACACAATTTATTCAATATTGTTGTGTACAATATATTTTGCTTGATTTTGAAAGGTATACAAATAAAATTCCAGGGTTTAGCTCATCGTAGAAGACAAAGTCTTTTTAAAGTCCACAGGTATGCAAAATGTCAAAGTTTCTTGTTAAAAAATGTCCATTCTACTGTCCAGCCTACTGTTGTTTCGGTACAGTTTTTAACTTCTTAAATTTGTTTTTCCCCATTTTATCCTTCCTTTGTTTAAAGAGGTTCTTCTGATTCTTTTTGTTTGTCTTCTTAAGCAAGCTTCCCTCTGCTTTCTCGCTCACAGGCTCATTTGTTACATCTTTGTCCACTTTTAGGACTTTCAGCTTTTCTTTGGTCTTCCCTTTCTTTGATTCCTGTTCATCCATTTTTGCCATTTTCTTTTTAGGACCTTCATCCTTTAATTTTTTACCTTTTACAGTTGCCTTTTTCTTGGCCGTGGTGCTTTCAGTTTTGTTGTTGCTTGTAGCTTTTGATTGCTGCTTGGTCTCTTTGTCTTTTCCCTGTGTACCTTTGTTCTGATGCTTAGACTCTGGTTTTGAGTTTTTTTCCTCTGATGTAGCAGGTGTTTCTGGCTTGCTGGCCTTTTCGTTCTCTTCTGTAGAGCAAAAGACAAATAAAATAATGAGTACAGACGAATAAACAATTTAGTTTCATATTTGGCACGTGTCATTCTACTTAATGTTACCTGCAGGTGCAGTGGGGATGGTGTTACAGAACTTCTTCAGCTTTGCCACAAAGAAGCCATCCATGTTATGGGAATGTGGGTAGAACCTCCGAGAGAGCTTAAGTGAAGGATGGAAACGTCGCTCTTTAAATCTGTAAAGAAGACATTTTTAAAACAGTTTTAAATGTAAAAATATGTTACATGCCTTGTATACTGTGATTTTAGAAAATCATTGTGTGTTCTTGCTGGGATGTCAAATATATGGCTGCAGTACCTGGTGAAGCCTTCTTTGCCGAAGTCCAATCCTGTGGGAACCAGCTTTACATTTCTCTTCTTTAGGGCATAATCCACAACCCACTCGTTCTCTTCCACCTGTAACACACCAGCTTTTGTCACAGCTTTTTCTCCACGTGTGCAACTTCGTAATTACACATCATGCTATTATACTCTACTGTTTAGTCTGTGCCACTAATTTAGTTCCAGAGTCAAACAGAGCAAAGAGTTGTTTAAGTTGATGAGTTGGATTCAGAACTGAATTTAATGCTGTTTATATCATTTCTCTGAGTATTAAAGCATAATCCTAATAAGGGCTTAACAAATCAAAAAACGCATATTTGCCATTTCAACCACCGGTTTAGTTCAATATATAACTAATTATTTCAAATGTATAAATGGAGTGCTCATCTTGTGTGAGCTCATTTTAGCATGACTCATCAACACTAGAGTTAATTATGCTATAAAAGCACACAGGACAATAGACTATGCAGCCCTAGATGTTAAAATTCAATTATACAGCAAATTAGGCTGTTTTTGAGGAAATTCATAATTGTATAATAAAAAGCTTACCGTAATGGAGCAGGTGCAGTAGACAAGATAGCCACCTGTCTGTGAGTCGGCGTTGACCGAGTCAATGGCAGCCAGAATCAGCTCTTTCTGTAGATGAGCTGAACGCAGAATATCGGCGCTGTCCTAATAGGCAGAGGGTTAACAAATGATGTGAGGCGAATGGGAAAATGCATTGAACCCACATGAATGTGAATGTACTTCGTTCTCTTCAAGAAGCATTCAAACCTAATATGTAATTTCTGCTATTTAAATGTCCCTCAAATAAAAATGGAAAAAAAAACAAAAAACAGAACGATGGAAAATGTTGGAAAAGTAAAATAACTGGCTGTTCCAATGAGCTAACCATGGGACATTCATTTCTTGTGATGCATGAGTGAACTGATCTTAAATTATAAGCATCACCCAACCCGGTACTGACTTTTCCATGACAGCATAGTAATCAAGCCGAGTCACTAAATACATCACTTACTAAATTATATCAATCACATGTGTCAGGCATCAGTACATATATTCTTGGCATAAAATACAGTAACTCAGGTCTCATTTTGACCAATATATTATTCATTATAAAGAACTAATACAAGATTCATGAGTAGTATACAGCAATCATCATTATCATCATCATCAACTCTAAGAAATACCTTGCTAGTTTTCACTGCTGGATCTTTGGAGATGACCCCTGTGCCTGAGCAAGGAGCATCCAGCAACACTCTGTCAAAACCTCCCATCACCTAACCATGCAAAAACAACAACAAAAATATCTTAGGAAGAAAAACATAAGCAACATTCAAATCAGAGGGGCAGAAATATATTATTCTTAAAGAACAAAATCTGAAAAGCAAATACAGAAATTTGGGGGGAAATTAAGAAGAAAATAAGAAGCCATAAAAGAAAAAAAAAGAAAGGAAGGACAGAGTTTTAACAGAAGCTGCTGGCTAGACAGGGAGTGGAATCAGACCTTGGGAAAGTGTCTGCCATCATAGTTACAGATGATGGTGTTGGTGACTCCCAGACGATGGATGTTTCCCACAACACTTTTCAGCCTTTCAGCACTGGCATCGTTAGCAACTATCACTCCTGTGTTTCTCATCAGCTGGGCTGGAAAACACGCAACATCTCAACATTCAGGAAAGGAATTCGAAACCCAAACATGATTCTCTAATTTCTCATGTTATATGGTTAGATATAAATGCTATAACAATTACTCGAGAATAGACAGTCAGAGATATTTATGGATGGGATTTGATATTCATTTTAACCATGTAAGTAAATGATTAAGCACAGGTTAAGATTTGTAACTTGTAAAACTTTAAAAATAAAAGATTTACATTTTTCAAAGAGAATTCCATTAAGTCAGATGTCACATCATGAAACGTGATGAAGACTAAATGTTTCTTACCCATATATGTGGTCTTTCCCCCAGGAGCTGCACTCATGTCCAGCACAGTCTCCCCCTCCTGGGGAGAGAGCGCCATTACAGGGAGCAGTGATGAAGCTCCCTGCAGCATGTAGTGTCCAGCAAGATACTCAGGAGTTGCACCTGAGAGAACAAGATAAAGAATTATATCAAACAAATGACTAAAACGCTGAATCACCTTCCCAACGCTGAATATGTTAGCACCGAGAACGAGTCATTTAGCTCAGTGTCTATAGGACTAACCTATAGGAACTGAGGAATCAAAGATGACCAGGCCCACTTTAGACCACTTCCCCAAAGGATCCAGATTTACACCCCGGTTGATCAGAGCCTGTGTCGACAGAAAATATTAAACATATGTTTATTTTACACGTCCACATTTTAAGTTATAAATATAATCACAATATAGATTGTTTACCTGAGCCAAGTCTCTCCTCCTGGTTTTAAGGGTATTGGTCCTAATGGTGACAGGCCTCTGAACTTCATTAGCCTCCAGAAAATCTATGAGCTGATTTACAAAGAGACAAAGACACACACACACGAGACAATCAATTCCTCATTTTAGTATCAGTCCAAAAATGAATCACAAAAATCACTTCATACTCCGTGATGTGCTGTGAGGCAATATTTTTTTATATAGAGGCAGTGGGTTTGTCCATCTCCCCCTTCAGACCCTGACAGCAGGTTGCTCTATCCTGCTAGCATAGCCACACATGAGAGATGATGCAAATGGGTGGTACTAAAGCAGGAACGCTAAGCTTCAAGTCTAAACAATTAAAAATGATCGCTCTGCAAATCACACTGCTCTTATTATGTCCATGTGGTTGTCACACTACGCCTACTATGTTTTCACCTTTATTAAAAGCTGTGCATGTTCATTAGTAAGGTTTGTGGTCTGTCAGTAAAATACCCTGGAACAAAATCCCCAGACATATTACATCTTTAAACGTCAAATATATTTGTTTATTCTGCCTTTTAAATTCAACTATCACACTGTTGTTGTTTTTTTGTCTATGTTTCAGAGAGACAATGCTTAGGATGAAGAGAACGTACAAAACCTCTTTTCCCACACAATATTTACCAACATATTCCCTGAGCTTATTTCAACTGCTTTTATAAGGTAAAACACATTGTGATCTTTGGTTATTATAGAGTAATATACAGGTTATTAACACATTTCCCCACGTTGGAGTGTGAAACCAGCCCAATCATCAAAATATTCTGGCGAATGATCAGTAACACTGTCAGTATTTTTTCACCTTGTCATTATAAGATATCAGTAAGACTGACAGGATGGAAAATTTTTAAATATTGAAAAGGTTTTGTCTGATCACACGCCATTACTAAAAACAGTTACCACAAGTCACCTGATAATCTACACATGCAAGCAGACATCAAATGTCCATTTCATGGCAAATACTTTTGACAAGGTGTGTGTGTGTAAATACTTGCTAATATTACTTCCTGTGTCAGATGTAAGGCCTTAAAAACCAACAGAACAAAGAACACAAAGTGAAACAGCAGAGTCCTTTACAAGAACCACTAACTGTATGTTATGTAACTTCTCAACTTTAATGCCTAAAGAAATGGAGTTGACTCACATACGCGCACACACACACGCACGCACACGCACCTCAGCGAGAGGAAACAGCTCGATGAGATTGGCCATGAGGAACTCGTTGTAACTGTAGTAGGTGCAGAGGTCTGACTGGAGCAGTGAGAGATACTCCGCTCGCTCTCTCCCCTCCTCTCTCTTCTCACTGAAGTGGGAGAGCACATCCATGTTGTCTCTGATCCGCTGGTGGACGCTCTGCAGGTCTAGAGGCAAAAGTCCTACACCAGACACAAGAGAAAAGGTGGAACCAGTTAACGAGGCTGTTGTGTGCTGTTGGTGTTTTTCTCTGTGAAACCTCATGCAGCAAGTAACTCACCCTCTTTCTCCCTCTCCTTGGCACTAGGCAGTTTAAACTCATCTATGTGGTCAATATTCGCCTGCACTGTGTCCTCTTCATCCTCTTCATGTTCACCTTCTTTCTCCTCCTCCTCCTCATCATCCTCGTCATCGCTCTCCTGTGCTGCGGCTTCCTGGCGTTTCTTCTGTTTCTTAGCGGCTCTTTCAATAGGAAGCAGCTGTGGAAGAGAACAGAGAGAAAACATACAAACATTAATGTCTGTTTTTGCAGGTTAAGATGTCTTCTTCTTAACTCTCAGAACATTTTACACACCTCATCTCCATCACTGCCTGCCTCCTCCTCCTCTTCTTCACTACTATCGTCTTCCATCGCTCCATAGTCATCAACCATATCATCATCATCATCAGCCTCAAGCTGTTCTTTTTCTCCTTGCTTTAGATCCTCTACTTCATCACCATCTTCTTCCTCTTCCTCCCACTGACTGTCGCTGTCCTCGTCCCCTTCTGATTGGTCAATTTTGCGCTTTAGAGTGGCTGGTGTCAGCCATTTGCTGTTGTCATCAGAGAATCCTACGAATGATGAACAAGGGACGTTAATTTCGTTCACAACTTCTCGTTCCTTAAAGAGGGGAAAATTGTGCGTGCAATTACATTTCAGTCATTTGTACCTTTCTTGGGCTGCTTTTCTTCCGTGTGTGCAGTAGCACCCTGCGCTCTCTTCACAGCACTGCACACATTCAGCAAATCAATAAAGCAATCTGACGGGCTAAATAATAACAGACTAACAGACCACTTTATAGCACAGGAGATAAGGAGAAGAAAAGCATCTTACCGTTTTCTGGCTCTGCTAGAGAGCTTTTTAGGCTCATCCTCTGAAACGAATAGAAACAAATCACAAAACATTTTCACATCATGCAATTTGAAGAAACAGACAGTTCCAGTTTCAGAAGGCTCTGTACATTTTTCTTAAAAAACCCTGCGGTCATTTCATGCACTCAGCATTTCAATAGAATCCTGATTACAATTTTTCCAAACGTAATACGCAAATAAAATCAGAACACTTAAATTTTTTTATTTCCGTAAAATCGACTGGAAGGCGGTGACCTCAGCAGAACACATTCATCTGAACTAATCTTCAAACCCTGGTTGCAGTGGTTTTATATATACACTGTCATTCCTTTTTAAGATGGTTCTTCTGTTAGTTTGCTCATTATTTGTCCAAACTCCTCATAAGCAATTACTTTCTTGTGTAGAACAACAATGTTACTGTAGACAAGGAGGTCATAGAGAGCTAGGACACAAGGTAATGTATTGATAAATCTATTCAAACGTGTCTCAGATGGGTTTAAACCCACAAATGGCTTCAAATCAAGTTTAGATCATTGTGCGATTTTAAAGCTGCATTTTCATCTGCTCCTGATTCTGCCGGACATGTCCACACCATCATAATGTTTGACCTTTTTTCTTTTGTTTTTTTTGTCTCCCAACAGCTACCATATAAGACTAACATGTGCTTTCTCCAAGACAGGTAAAGGCAGCCAGGCACATGGGCGGATCAAACAGAGTCACAGGGCAGAAGTGCTACTCTTTTCAAAATTACTTTTTTCTTATTATTGCATTTCTTGTAAAATGGAGTGCAGAAACATAGTTGAACTCTTTGTTTTCATTAACACAACAATACTAAAAATAACCAAATCATAAAATTACATGCAGAACTGATGACATGTCCAAAAAATCTTGTTCTTTAAGGTGTTTAGTGGTTAAACTGTAATTGTCTCTGTTCTCTACATCTGTGTGCGATGTGTACAATGTAATTATACCGTCCACTAAAATCTTGGCCAGCTCTGTCTCTGCTCCTTTCTGTTTCCTGGCTTTGCGTCCAGGTCCACGCTTCACCTTGGTGGTGGGATCAAACTTCCTCCCCATGACTGATCCTCCACAGCTTTACTCAAACACCACCTGAGGACAAAAAGGCAGATTCAGGACTACTGACTATGAAATGTGGTGAGAAACATCATATTTATGACCTGACCTCCACAGCAAAGTTCTAAGTTGCTAAAAACGTTTCTTTGCTCTCTGAGTTTCCGAATAGGACGAGCGTCAGTAAGAAAACACGGTGGAATGAATGAATGCATCGTATGTAGTAAAACTGTTGAGATGTAAACAGCAGCAGAAGTAAATACATAAAAAGAAAAAAACTGACTTTTTTATTTTATTTTATTTTTTTTAGTTCAAAACCTGTTTTTTGTAGTTAATTATGTTCTGTCTTGCTCTGACCAAACTGACTCAGACACAACCGAAGGAATGTGGTGGCCTAGTGTTTAAGGTGCTTGGCTACTGACCAGATGGTCATGGGTTCGAATCTCAGGTGCTGGGCCCCTGATCAAGGCCCTTAACCCTCAATTGCTCAGTTGTACAAAATTAAAATAAAATGCGCTTCTAAGTTTCTAAGCACCTAAATTTAGCCCTTTAAGAGGAGTGAACTTCTAAACTGATATTCTGATGACAACAAGCTAAGATCATTTATCACTCAATCTTATGTATTAAATACCCAGTGGTCTAAAAATCATCTGACAAATGAATCAATAAATCACTGTGACCACGTACACATCTTTTATTAACGATAAAAAAGGCCCTGTTTAGCGAATCAAAATATTTCTGCACCTCATCTTAACTATTATTATTTATTACATTAAACACACACCACTGGTTCACTCACCTCTACTGCTCTCCTAATGGATCCCGATGCGCCGGATTGCACTGAGCTTGTTTTGTACCAAAAGTCGCTATAAACGCTGATACTACAGCGCGAAAACACGTGAATGTTTCTTGAACACGTTGGATTGCAGGAAGACCAACATGAACTACTTCCGTCGCATAGTTTTTGCGACACCACCAGCTAGTGTGTTTTCCCCACCCGTTTTGGAACAAATCCCGCCTTCTACGACAGTATTGGCTGATATGATATGATGTTATTATAACTAATATAGGACGCAGACAGCATTATTTGTAGAAAATGTGGTTTATTAGGCTATTTACTTCGTTAACCAATCACTGTATTTTGTAATTATGTTATTCTATACCAAACATTAAATACATTGCTGTATACAATTATGAAGACCTATTTCAATTACTGATCATTAATTGCAAGTTCCGCTTGAATAATCAGTCGCAATATTTAAACAAAATATGCTGTAAATATTGTTTTAAAATCTTTTATATTATTAAAAGAGATCTGCCCTTTTAAGCATATTAATGTTTTTTATTGGTCAATGGACTGGTCAATCATGCAAACCTGACTACAGAAGGCGTCGATTGGACGTTCGGTCACAAAATAACAGCCAATCCCAATGCAGGATTCGAGATAGTCAGAATACAGGTCTGAAACCAAAACACGCGTTATCACGTGTTACAGAAAGTGGGAACGCGTGCACTGCGTGACTGCAGGTGGAGGATGGAGGAAGAGTGGGATGAAGAGGAGCAGCTGGTTGTGGCCGAATTCTCCGGAGTAATCGACTCGGATGTGTTCTGTAAGCGCGATGGTGTGTGTAAAATAGTGGGCATGAGCAGTGAGCAGCCCGTGGTGCAGGTGGGCCGCTATGTGTTCGCCGGGGAATACGAGGACGCCATGGGGACCTGCGTGATCTTTAAAGAGCAGTCAAAGGATCAGACAAACTCCAGCTCCAGCCCTGTGCTCAAATACAAGTGTCACACCACGAAGAAACTGATGCTCCAGAGGACCTTCCTGTCCGAGAGGAAGGAGGGAGATCCGAGTTCAGGAGGCATCGAGGTCCTGTCTCTGAACGAGGGGGATGTGTGTGGAAGATCCAACTCGGTGTGTCACTACACCCTGGACCCCAAAGAGCTCCAGAGAACAAATGCTGGAGAAGACATCAGTGACCAGTCAGACACTGAGAAAACACACATAAATGAGGAGCCCAGCGAAAACCTTGCAGAGTAACTCTGGACCTGAACTGGGCTGGAGAACAAATCTCATTCCAGTGTCAGGGACAACATACGATCGTGATACATTAATATATTAGGAAGCAATAACTAATATTTTGTACTAGAATGCATGATGCAGACAAGATGTGGGATGTTTTATCTCAGTGGTTAAGGTGTTGGATTACTGACCGGAAGGTCATGGGTTCGAGTCCCAGGTCCACCAAGCTGCCACTGCTGGGCCCCTGAGACTCAATTGCTCAGTCGTATAAATTGAAGTCACTCTGGATAAAGGTGTCTGCTAAATACCAGAAATGTAAATGTAGATACTGCTAAAGTCTGGAATATGCAAATTATACCAATAATAAACACTCATTTATTATTGACTAAAGCAGCTTCCAGAGTAGATTTTGGTAAATGTTTTATATGAACGGAGCATTAATGTGATCCAAAGAAAACGTGTTTTGTCATTGTAGTTCATTACTAGACTTTATTCCACTAGAAGGGAGAAAGACTGTCCACATACTGTACAGAATAAATAAAAAGAATCTTCTGTACACAACTATGAATACATTATATATTATATATTTTATATAAATTGATAATCATAAGGAATAGCTGACAAATAGTACTTGTACTGTTTTTTTCTTCTTCATTAAAGCCAATATATTACAAAAAAAAAAGAAAAGAAAAGCTTAACTTCATTTGGACTTTTCACTGAAAAGCAAATCATCAAATTTTCCTCAGAAATCTTGCTAGAATGAAATGTTGGATGTGAATATTACAGACACAAAAAAAGGAGCCTACTAAGTAGTATGTGATGTCCAATCTTCTGTAAAAATTAGTTTATGTGAACGAGAAAACTGCATTTCTAACAATGTTCCCTAATTAAAATGCACATATCTTTGCAAAAACAAGTAACAACACTACAATACTCTAATATTTCAGCTCCAGTTGCAGCGAATATTTACACTGGCAGATTTGCCACTTTTGGAGTTTGAATTCAGGTCAAGTAAAGAAAGGCAAGTAGGAAAAGGAGAAAGAGGCTGAACCTGATTACGCTGTAACCTTATATATGCCTATGCATTCTGTCAATATATGCTACATGCCCAAAAATATGTGGACACCTGAAAATTACACCCACATGTAGTTCTAACTGTTGCCACAAAGTTGAAAGCACACAATTGTGTCTCTTTACAAGCTGTAACAATTTCTCTTCACTGGAACAAAGAGGCCCAAACAGGTTCCAGCATGACACTGTGCTTGTGCACAATGAAGATAGTTTGCCAGGTTTGGAATGGAAAATTTTAAAGGAGTTGTTGTTTGTGAAGCTCCAGAGTTGTATAAAATATTAGAGGGTCAGAATGAGCCAAAGACAAGATGGAGAGTCACAATCGGCTTAGGCAGACCGTTAACCTGATCTGGAGATGATCGGGTGTTGTATTATAGCCAAGGACTGATGTTTTCTTTTTCTTCAGGTTGGTGTTGAATCATGTTTATAAAAACTCAGTGGAACAATTGATCGAGGCTCTTCCTCTCTCGTTCAACACAAGGATGGTTGGGTCCTGTTGCCCAGCAACAAATAAATTGTGAATCTTTTTGCTCTTGCCAGTGCCTACCACAACACCGGGACACAGAGCCCTGACTTCAACCTCAATAAACACCACTGGAGAGTATTACAATGTCAAAGGGGTACAAGCCTTGAACATGATGTTCCTGTTTGTTTTGGTTGGAAATGTCTGAGGCCACAATTTGTGGACCCTCGATTCTAGTCAAAAACACTCAACTTCAAGATTAACACTACGGTAAATATAGCAAACAGTGTAAATTCATAAATGTGCATTAGTGCATGGAGCTGTCAGTTTAGCTGTGCTGCATATTATGTTTCATGTTTAGGAAACTAGTCGGGAAGCAGAGAAAAGGACAAAAGACTACACATTTCAAGCAGCAGGACAGGAGCTGCCAAAAGTTAGCAGAGCTGCAGGGAGTCCAATGTCTGTTAGGAAAGATAAACCAACAGCAACACAGTCCTATTCAGTGAATCAGAAAGAAAAAAAAACTGAATAAGTTGTCAACAAAACCAAACGCAAATCTCCCCACAAACAGGAGATGAAGTAATTACTTCTGAGACATCTGAGTAAAGCTGCCTGCAGGAGTCACTGGCATATAGCTGCATTTTAACTACTTTTACTAAAAATAGTTGAATAAGAAGCCAGTTGATGATATGAAGCTGCCTGCAGTGTTATTAGTATTAATAGCTGTACATTTCCCACACATATGAAAACAGACTTAGTTCTTATCGTGAACTACCACCTTTTAATGTCAGGAAAAACATCTGTAATTCACATAACTGTACATTTGTTCCAATCTCTGCCTCACAAAGTAGAATGTCCTGATCAACTAATCTGTTACTTGTATTTCTACTTTAAGCCATTTTATACACAAAGCCTTAACAATGGTCACATTTTAGCCACAAACAAATTCTGTTATTGGTACAAAGAAAATATACATATATTTTTAAAATCCTGAAAACATTACATTCGAAAGGTTTTGAACTGTATCTGTTCACACACAGATGAATTCTTAGATTGACCCAAAGTCCAGCACCTGTGTGTTTTAGTCACAAAACCCCCCAGACCTCCTCAAACGCAGAGCATATTTTTGAGCATGTGAGAGCTGCAGACAGAGGATAATTACTGATGGAAACCGTCTTCTCTGTATAGTCAACATTTACCTGGAAGAGAAAAGAAATGAGTGAGTTTACAAATCCAAAATGACACAGTAAATATTTGCCATCATTCAGAAGTCCAGTTTTATTTGGAAAGGGCCAGTGTGGGTGCAGATTTTTATTCCAAATCAAGCAGATCACAGATGATTCCACCTGTTTAATTAGGGCATTCAGTAGACTGAGATTTGGCATTCGCATGTTTGTAAACAAAAGCTGTACCCACACCAGCCCTTTCTGGATGAGACACACCCAGTTCTAGTGCATGTGAGCAGTAATGAGTATGAGCAGGATCACTCACACACTGATTTTACACTGGTTAATAAGACCAATTTGAAACACAAACTGGAGTCTTACAGCGTATAGCCCTAAACAATTCATCACACCTTTGCCTCAGAAGACAGCATTCAGATAAATATTATATTATATAAAGAAACAGCTTAAAAATAGGAAAGTAAAGGCACATGCTACACTATTGTACATTTGTGAAAGTCTGAAAATGCATGCGGTCAAATCAAACCCAGTCATTTGTAGAAGTACATTTTTAACCATGTTCATAACGGATTGACAATTCAGAAACATTTCAAATGAAGCTCAACTGCTTGGTGACAGCCTAAAATTCCTTAAGTTATTTATGAAAACAACTGCAGGATAAATTTAAAATGTATAAATTTCTTTATGACAATATGTACCCTTAAAAGCACTATGCAAAAAAATGAATTTAACTGAGTGTGCTGGTATGAAATACAGATAGTACAGTGGTTCTAAAGCCAGTCCTCAGAGCCTTTAAGGCAGTCACTTCACATCTGTGCTGTATGATATCCGCCAGTCTAGTCAGTGTGAAAAACTCACCGCTCCGTGCGCAAATGCTCCAATAACCACCACAGCAGGACCATCCTTAGGGACGAGGGTTCTGGGGCAGACAGAATCTCCTGCTTTGAAGGACATAGCGTAGCGTGGGCATCCAGCAGGCAGGTGGTCTGAAACAGGGTTTTTAATCATCCTCAGCAAGCGCTGTGGCCCATCAGCTGCTCTCACACTCAGCTTATGCAGGAGCTGCACTGAGAGTAGAAATAAGGGAAAACTAAGCAAAGACTTCCTACTGTATGTTAACACTTTATTCTATCATAGTTCTAAATCAAAAATATTTTCAGAAACATAAGCAACATAAAATAATTCTGTAAAATCCAGTGCAAGATAATTAACCTGTTAGAGATCATTTTACTAAACCTTGTGTACAGCTTGTACACCAATGGACAAATAGACTTGGACTTTACCCATGAGTCCACAAAAGCGAGGAAAGGTCCTGGGAATTCGTGTCTGAGGATTGATCTCAATCAGAGCATTCTTCTCTGAATGTATGTACACCTGCAGCAGTCCTGCTCTGTTCAATGGGCTGTCCATCAACATAAGCAGGCTCTGTATTACAGCAAACAATTTACACATTTATACAACAGCAACCTTTTTAGATTTAACACACCATAACTCATTTGCCTTGCCGTATAAAGCAAAATGATGCATCATTCAGTGGCTCTATTGTTACCTGATGAGTGATGTCTGGCCGAATGTTGCCGGGGTCCCTTCCACTCTTTATTATAATATTCTTGTGTTGGTCACAGTTCAGCAACTCAAATGTCTTCCCAACCTTAAATAAACAGCAGGAAATTAAACATGAACCCTTTTCAGGAAATATGACATAAGAACATTTCAATGTAGTTGGCATTTATTTGTTGTTTTTTTTTATCAACATCAGCATTATTCCCAACATTTATACATGTTATTATACATCATATAATGTAACAAGCCAGTCTCATCTCAATAGATTCTACTGCAATGGAAACCTTATAACAAGCAAGTTTAATCAGGGGAATGTTCTCTAAACCAGTCTGCTCAATCTAGTGATGTTTTATCGAGAAAACAAAATTCCTCTGGCTAAAAATAAACCTGTTCTGTATCATACTGTGTACATCAGCAGGTACACATTAATGACATGAGCTGTTAGCTGCAGGCGATGAAACTGATGTGATGATTAACAAACTGCAATGGCAATATAAACATGCAAACAAGTTTTTACTAAAGCGAATCACAATTTGTTTAGACGCGCGTCAAAAACGCCAGTTATTACCCGAAGCCTCAAACTTAGCTACATGGCTAATATTTATTAGCGACTTTTATATAATTGTGCTGTTTGTTTTTTTTTAACTCACCTTCACAGTCTCCAGCGTCGCTCCTTCCAGAACAACAACAAGTCGCGCCTCTATCATTTTGTCGTGCATATTTCGTGGCTGTTTCGCTGTTTTTGGTTCATATTCGTCTAAGTGTTCGAGACCACGCTTCTCCCCCGTGTGAGCCGCCATCTTGTTTGAGGCTAAAGCGCGTCGCAGCAACTGCGCGTCATATCATAAGCGACTTGCTGCTTGTTTAAAACACAACTTGAAGTACTTTGCGTCAGAATAAAAGCAACATAAACACCTCAAATTTCACATAAATGTACATTTCTTCAAGTAAACATACAGATTGAATAGAACTACCTTATCTTATTGTATCATAACGTCTAAAATACTTCAACAATTAATCACGCACTATTGTTTATCAGTTTTATATGGACACAGGGGTGGATAATTCTTTCATTCTTCTTCAATAACCTATTTGTCCTGTTCATGCTTGTGTACAAGAAGCCTGTCCACTTAGGCATAAGATATGAACAGACCCTGAATGGACCATACACACAATATATTATCATTTTGGTTGGTGGGAGAAAACTAGAGAACCCAGAGGAAACCCTCACTGTCACACAGAGCTTGTACCGAAAATAAAACAACAAAAACGTATCTTGATTGTGAGATTGAATCCTGGACAGGGATAGATAAAACACTAATTGTAAAACCTGAAACTTTCTGATCTATAATAATAAGTATAAATGATCAATATAAAATATTATAATGATTTTTTGGGGTTTTCTGTAACTGTCATAATCTCCAGCAATGCCTATTGTATACATCCAGCATTATACTGTTTTAATGTCCACTGAATTGCTCAGTTATGAATAATGTTCCTCAGCATATCCACACTTCTAACACAGGTCAGGAAGCTGTCCAGGAGCTCGGTTATCCACACAAGTCATTGCTTTGGGACAGTGTACAGAGTTGACACAGAGCACATTCAACAGAAAAGAGGGTTCAAATGGCATGAGTGCTGTAGATGAGTCACAGCTTGCCTATAAAGAAAGAATTACAAAATAGGAGTATATTTGGCTGAAGAATGCAGGGCAATGCACTAATGTAGCTTTAATTGGTATGACCTAGAAGGGGTACGATTTTCAGAAGCTTACCTGGGTGAATGAGGCAAGAAACAGATGAACATGTGAGAGTCCTGCCACGGAAGTATCACTTAGATGTCTCCTCAAACTCTTATTATATGCCTGACAGAACAGCAAATGATATAGAAGAAAAACAGATATTAAGGTGATGTTTGTAAATGTAGTGTATGGCAAACCGCATAAAATACATTATAATAATTAATAAAAGTCGAATGAAATTAAGGATTATTAAAAAGCTAAAGTGTACATGTGAGACTGTCCTGGAACAGCTAGTTTTAGAAAGGCTTGATCATTGGCCAAGATATGATATACACTAGCTCTCTTCGGTTAAGCACAAGACTTTTGTTTAGTCTAAAGATTTACATGACACCAACCAACTGTTTACAACTGAATATACAGAATGTGCACACACTTACAAGTAGTGCCACCTGAAGTGCTGTGTACTGCACCCACACTTCCTGCTTCTGGGTTGGAGAAAGTGAGGAAGTTCCCTTCTGTTGTGCTGTGAGATAGTGAGACCACACGCACTCAATCTCCAGCACAGCACTCTCTGACTGAGATAGGACTACAGAAGAGACAGAAGTTATCATGGTATAGACCTGTTGTATATGAATATGCATGCATGCACGCACGCGCACACACACACACACACACACACACACACACACACACACACACACACACACACACACACACACACACACACACACACACACACGCATATAGCTATGTAACAGGGTGACATACTATCAGGCAACAGCAGATGCAGGAGGTCTTTTGCAATTATGGTTCCT
Source organism: Tachysurus fulvidraco (assembly GCF_022655615.1). Taxonomy (NCBI): domain Eukaryota; kingdom Metazoa; phylum Chordata; class Actinopteri; order Siluriformes; family Bagridae; genus Tachysurus; species Tachysurus fulvidraco. The sequence goes on along the minus strand of NC_062520.1, from coordinate 19,028,210 downwards.
AACATCCCATAGTTGACAGCTCTAAACAAAAGAGAGAGAGAAACATGGTTTATTTTCAGTTTCACTCTGGACTTTTTACACAGCTGTAAAGATTTATAAGACAGGGCCTTCTTTAAAAAGGTGTAAACAACGTATAGACATTTTGATTATGAATAACATCATGTGAACTCAATTCAAAGTCACCAATGAACCATATATAATTAAATATATGCTATCTGAAATAACATTCACAGTGCATAATCACAGTGAATAATCATATTTTTTATTTATGTATATGTATAAAAAGTACATATAACTATAACATCATTTTGTGGCATGTTTCTCTTTCTTTCATCTGCCTCCCTGGCCAAAATAGTCAGTCACATCCACCAATCACAACCTATTTTTTGTGAACCCATGATAAATACCTTGGATAAGAAGAATGAAACTGTGGTGATACAAACATTCCAACTGGGATGATGATGTCATTACCAGATAAAAATGGATGGAGGGAAAAACTACAAGACATAGAGAAACAAAGGCTCAACAAAGGGGCATTGAAATAAATGAAATAAATCATGGGAGCCTGAATTTCAGACTCTGCAGCTTTAGTTATATCTTCACACATACGATAGTAAGAAACCTATAACATAATGCTGAAGGAAAAACAAAACACTCACACATGAGGCTGTGGAGTGTGAGAAAATAGTTTGCTTCTCATCCTCTGCTGAAGAAGCAGCATCTGCAGGTAGTTGGAGAAATAGCTCTCACTCATAATTACCTAGTGCCAGAGGGAGGTACAATGCTTAGTGAACGTTATACCAAATTATGCAGAATTTTCTTGTATTTATTTCAGTAATACCTCTCCAAAATTCTCATCAAGTTTCAGCTGACTGAAGGATTCATGGTTGGTGGAGAGTCTTGGAGTGAGAGATGCAATCTGAAAGAGAAACAGTGACAGTATTACATCTACAATGACATTTATCTGGAGATCTCAGAGGATGTATATGAGTGTTTTTTACCTTTTACCTTATTCAAAACGAAATCCTGTGTGTCTCCATTCTGCCAGTTTATGGTGGCTATTTTGTTCATGAAGGAATAGTAAATATCACTGATGAGCTTTTCAGCCTAGAAAGTGAAGAGGATTTATAAGAATAAAAATAAAATCATTATAAAACTAACAACTCACTATAAAAGTACATATATTACACTTTCATAACATGTTTATAAGCAATCTATGCAAGAAATGTTATAAAGCAATGTATATGTAAGTATTTTAAATAGTTTATGTTATTATATAAAATAATGGTTTATATGAATAGAAATGTAAATATAAAAAAGAGGAACTCTCAGTAATGAGGATAGCGTGACTCTTAATACTGATTTTGTATATATTCTTTATCTTGGAAGTTATTATTATGTATATACTAGGAGGCAAATGCCAGCATAACAAATGAAAGTAACACCTTTAACAAAATGTGCATTTTTAACACTGTTATAAAACACAATATCTACTTTTAGCAGCCGGGTAAAAAAGTATGGGAACAATATTCAGCATCCCTAAATGACAATACTTTCTATCATTCAAAGAAAATTCATAAAACACTTGCCATTAGCCTTTCCTTAAGTTGTTCATAAATTCTGCAGCATTGGTTTATCAAAGATTTATGCAATTTATATGTTATAAAAAACTATGCAGTTTTGTAGAAAAAGCATTACAAATAAATGAATAATTTGCCTGTTTATGAAACATAATATCAATATTAGTCATACCTCTTCACCAGCATAATGGTGTCTGATCAAATCACTGATCAATGTATCAAAACCTTTCACCGTCTGCAGTACACAGTGTTTCCAATGTGGCACAACCTTAGTAACAAAAAAATAACCTTATAATCTAGTTCATTCAAAATCTTTAAGGAATATCAAGCATGATTTCTAAACACACAGTTCAATTCAATACCTCATTTTCTTTGTCAATGCCTATAGAGAAGTTTTTCATGGTCTGAATGAATCTGGTGTGAAGAGCAGGCATGAGTGTTTGCAGAAGATTCATGATCATATATGTATGGAGAGGATAACTGCAAACAAATAGACACAAATCCAGATAAGTACTTTACCTGCCACAGCAGTAAGTGAAAGTTTATGCTAAATATTGCAACAAATGATACAATTTAATATGATCTACCTGTCCATCATCTTATGTATATGCCTCCATTTGCTAATTGTCTCTGACATGTAGATGATATAAGGAGGATTGTGCAATAACACAAAATCTGATTTGCTGACAGGAACAGGATGAAATATAGCCTGGAGGCTTCTGAGCCAATCAATAGATGGGGCCAACTCCTACAGAAAAAAGACCCACACACACACACACACACACACACACACACACACACACACACACACACACACACACACACACATACACATTCTGACTTCCCTGTCACACAGTAACCTAATAATTGTTTAAGAGATAACAAACACCTACCTGTAACTCCAAGATGGTCATTCGACGGTACAGGAGTTTCTGGCTGAGTCGGTAGGAAAGAGGTGAAGTGTTTGTAACTAAGGTTGAACTCAAAGACATATACAAGCCACAGTGCTGAGTTCTGCTTATTAAGGAAACATTCAACAGAGTCAAAAGCTCCTTGCAGGAGGAGAAGAATGGACGCAGAAACTGAAAAGAGAGAAGCAAAATACCCAGATAAGACATTTACTATCATTATTTTATAAAGGTCATGCTTATATACTCACAAATGTTAAATTTTTGTTTTTACACCATGTGAGTTGTACCTGTGAGTTGAATTTGGATCTGTTTGTTTGGCTGTTCCACTCAATAGGGAACTGAAACTCTGGTTGATCAATCTGTGGAAAGACAGAAGGTTACAATGCTTTTTGGAGACAGATTTAGTACATTATTGTAACGTGTCTGTTTGTGTTTCCCCTTGTTTCTGTCTGTTCATTTCCCTGTTGTGAGTTGTTGTTGGTGTTTGGTTTGTGTTGTTCTCTGTTCCAGTTCAGTGTGCTGATCTGTTTTGCATGCCTATCTGTTTGTCTGTTGTTTTGGTTCAGTAAAAGTTTTATCTTCATTTGGATCCTCTCTTGCCTTTTGTCTCACCATGTCACATCGTGACAATTATATCATTACATATCTATAGATCTGTAGATTTCTAAGGATATACTGAAAATGATTTACAAGATTAACCCTGCTGAGATCTTAATGTTCAGTTAATTAAGGATGCTCCATTTTCTTAATACTGTCATAATTATTACAAATTGCAATAATTAATAATTAAGTTTTATTAAAAAAAGTATGTTTAAATTGCAGCCAAGAGTATAAGAACAGTGTAGAATCCTTCCTTCTCAATGGTTTAAAGATGCAAGGATGGAATGTAATGCTAAAAGCAAGGCAGGATGTTTAGCAATCTTATTAATGGTTTGAATGTACCTGTATGTAATGTTGGCTCTCATTACGGTCAGGACCCACATACACATTAAAGAATGGAAAGGTGTTGTACTGCGACATCAGCAGAGCCAGAGTGGAGTTCAGCTCAGGCTGAATCCAGTTCCCAGGTACAGGCCAGCCACCCAGCTACATAGAAACACAGACTGGTTTGTTTAAATCTGTCCATAAAGTCATCCAGCAAGATGATGTCCTTCTTTACTTATTGAGCAGTGTTAAAGTTATCTGGAAAGAATACAGTCAAGGAAATGCATACTCTGCCAAACGTCTGTATTTGTTTCTATTTTAAAATAACTCTTGTTATTACTCTTGTTGCTGTATTTGTGCATGTGTGAGAGAGATTTTGTGTATTATACCTTCTGTATTAGCATTTGGGCATGATATATGCTCTCATTCAGTGTAGTGTTGGGCTTCATACAGGTGTTATAGAACATCTGTGCTTTCTGTGCTGCACTGCTGACATTCCTTTTTGGAGACTCTAATAATGCAGAAATCATCACAGAGACCAAAAATTCATATATAAGTTTCATGTATATTTCCAGTTTAGAGTTAAGTGCAGTTAAGTGTCCTTTTATATTTCTTACTTATATTCTTAGTGCATATTATAAGAATACAGAACAAAATACTGCCGACCACATACTAAATATTTCTAAACACTATTCAAATAATCTATTCATCATAAAAAATTAGTTGTAGTATGTCTAGTCCTATTACAACTTTACATCTTTATAAATTTATTGTTGTTTACATTAATAGAAAGCTATTCTGAATAGTCTGTCATACCCAGAGTGTCTTTTATTGCTTGGAGCAAAGCTGTCTGTCTGTCAGGTAACCTGTCATCTCTCTTTCTTTCAGTATCTGGCACTATGTCCATTCTCATTCCACCACCTCTCCTCTCTCTCCTTCTCATCACAGCTTGTCTGGTGACATTATCGGACACGATCTTGTCTCTGTTATTTCTGCTGCTCTTGGATGACACTTCTGCTTTACAACTAAACAGGAAATAATCACAGGGTCGAGAAAAAGGATCCATGGCTGTAGAGAAGCGTTCTGCTACTCTCATGCATGCTGGAGAGAGACAGGGAATAGGGTCTGGTGGGAGAAAGAAATGCAGGGTGAAATGAAATCTAAGAAAGAAAGTCCAATCACTACAGGCATCACACTAGATGTTGATTGATACAGCATAATGTTACCTTGAGTGGTTGGAGGTTTTTCCTGCAGGAAGTAGTACCCCAAACCCGTGATTGTTCCAATGATACAGAAGGCAAGACAAACCTGAAAAAGCAGGAGCCCTAACCAGTGGTTCTTGACGAAGGAGTTTGATTCCTCAGACTGAACCCGTCCTTGGGTGAACTGGAGAAATACCTAGACAAGCATCAGACGTTAGTATTTACCTCTTGTTCTATATGATAAAAACTCAGGCAACATGTTGCTGTTGAGGTCTTAGAATCTGATTGGTAGGTGTTGCTTAATTTTCAATAACACCATGGCTCTGACAAAAGGTACTGCACTATTGAGTTTTTTTTACATGAATTTATATCATTCTATAGTGAGGTCTAATTCACATGGACTTGTATGTCTGATGCTCTACAATTATAATAATACATAGATTCATATTTATGAGCTCTATGTAATTGAGGTATAATATAAGGTGTTCCTTAATACTTTCTACAATAGGAAAGCCTTCAAGACAGAGAACTTTTCTCAGTTTTGCAGTAACCTTGTGTTTTTCATCTTAATAAATTCAAGAGAGATAAAAAAAAAGGTGACTGCAAAGGGAAATAGAGTTACAGCATACAGTATGTTTTAACAGGATAGTGTTCCAGTTAAATATAATTCTAAACAGATTTAAAAATTATGGCTAATTTATCATTTTTTGATTAATTAAAACTCTATTTTGTAATTTGCTGAGCTTTAAGAGGAATAAAATACTTCAGAATGTTTTCTTTTAGGAAAATAATCAAAGATTAGAATCAGCTTTAAGGTGGTAGCACATCACATTAACCCATAATGCGTTTTTTTCTCTCTATATACAGTAGTCGCAGGTGCATGAAAATCAGATTCAGATAGTTATGATCATAGCAATAGTCACTTAATAAATAACTTGTACAAACAAATGCAGAGAAAAACATCAAGCAGATTATTAAGATGAAGCTGCCTTAAATATGTCAGTAATTTGCCAATGAACTGGACATTACACATTACAAATTAAACTAGCCTGCACATTTATTCATAAAAGGAAGTGAAAATCTACTTGACCCCAAACCATCGGTCTCTTAGAGACAACATAGTAGCACCGTTGTTATATATTGGCTGGAATTTTTGTTATTTTCTAGCTGTACCTGCTGATCAGATGAGTTTTGTGTCATCTTGGTCTTTTCAATTGTTCGTCAGAACTCCTTCTTCATTAGCATCCTGCTTATATCTGAGTCCTCACTAACTTACATCAGAATCATCATTTTTTCTATCTCTCCCTCGATCAGTTCAGTCATTCATCACACTTTCTCCTCCCACATTTACATTCTGATAAAAGCCAGTGTACAGGCCTCTTTCAGTACGTCATACTAACTAGCTGTTTGTGTAAACCCCCTGGGATTGATGTGTGTTTAAGGCATGTTTATTTCACTTAAATCTAAGTGCCTGAAATTAACTTGAATAGGTACTCCCTTTTTATTTACAAAAAACAATTCAGGCATTATTACAAAAAATCACATACATTTTATTTTATAGGTCTGGTTGTAGTCAATCAGGCTGTATTTAAGCAGTCACAAACACTCAACACACGTATGTCAGCACTCTGCTATCAGTGAAGTGTGAGACTGGTGTGGGATGATAGGGTGAGAAGACGCATCTGTGACGTGCCTACGATGTCACAAACTGTGCGGGAAGGAGCATGATTGACTCGCAGTTTAATAAACAAATTGCAAGACACAACCATTAAACATTTAGAGAAGAGAAAATGTTTTTTTAAGAAGTGTGAATTATAGAAATTGAGTGAATTTCTCTTGATTAAAAGTAATGTAACAACGTAGATACTGATCACTGAGCAGACTTGTGGCTCAATAGAAAACAGACAAATTCAAAGTAAGGATTTAAATTTAATCTTTTTTATTACTTCCATCCTCCAAGGAACATGCTTTAGAAATCAAGCAGAATGAAAAGTTTTTTTTTTTCTGTTTTCATTTTAAAATACAGTACAAATGAGAGCTTGATTGCAAAATACATTATTAGACCGTAAACATACACACATTCACATATCACAAAGAATTTTAACTGCAAAATAAAGCACTTGTATATGAGTGTGTGGAAAATGACAAAAAAAACAAAAAAACAAACAAACATTATAATGGATGTCCATCACATACTGTAAACAGCAGTATCATGGTTATACTGACATGACAAAAAACATGAAGCAAATATTATAGAAAAAAAATATTCATTAAATGCATAAGAAATCAAAAAGGGGGAATCATTTAAATGATTACAGACTTTGGGACATCTGTGCAACACTGTGTAGAATATTTTTGTTACATTTTAAGTGGAGATACATACACAATTATACATGTGAAGAAGGTAGAAGAGTGTAAAATATAAATTTAAGGAATGACACCTTGTTCATGTTAAAGGATTTCAACTAAACATTTAGAATTTAGTCCATTTCCCAAGTCATCTGAAATTTCCAGGTTAGCATTAGCATAACTGTCTCATGAAAAAGACCCATTGATTTGTTCTTTATAGTTTAACACTAGTAAGTTATTTAAAGCATTTGTGCAAACGTTTCTAGCCATTTCTCTGAGAGTCTCTCTCAACCCACGACTAAGGCAGTGTTCGAATTTTTTCCCATTCATAGACACAGTACGGTACTTGAGCTTAGATATTTTGTCTAAGTTCTCAGTGATCTGTATAGATCACTATAATACTACCCTCTATAAGGCCATAATACATAGATTTTTATTTCACATCAAAATGTACGTGTCAGGAAGATTATTAGAGCATCCGAAAATACACATACAAACATCCATAAGAATGCTAACAACCTCTAAAGCCAATAGGCACTTGTAAGAGGTGTGTTTAATACAGAGATTGTGCTTGGGAATTTGCATACTTCTGTGTTTGGCTTTTTTCAGCACGGTTACAGGAATATTTTAAATTGTGTAATAGTCATGATGTGTTGGTCACACTCAGAAATAAGTGTTGTGTGAATCTAGTGTGTGTCCTTTTCTACTGCGCCCTATATAAGAACCTGTACACTAACGTGAGTGAGTTAGTGAGCGACCAACCACTAATCATCTTGCTCCCATAGACGACTGACCAGCCAACCGACTAACGTAGTACTGAATATTAATTCCTGGTGATGTATAGTCATATTAGATGGCAGACATATTTGATTCATTTGAAATATGATTGTATCATGGAACAGAAAGCAACAGGCTGTCACTGAATTAATACTATGTAATATTTCCATCCATCAATCAATCTTGGTAATACATTAATAATCAGTGGTCAATTTTTGTGCTTAAAAAACAAACAAACAAAAAAACTAATAAAAATTGATCATGCAGTCTTGTTGAATAACTGTTGCATGCAAGACAAACATAGCTTTGTTCATTACATAACACATAATTCCCTACCGGCCTTCATATGCATCTACAGTATGTAGCTATAGGTCTATTTGGAAAGCTGTTTTTCTAAAAGCATTTTTCTGCTGTTCACTAGTTCATGTGTCATATTTATTTAATACAAGTATCGTAAACAGTGCTAACTGTCCTTTAATCTTTAATGATTTTGATCTGGAGGCTGTGCTAAGCTTTACGCAAGTTGTTCATGTGCGAAGCACGTAAGGAGTTGCAGTGAACTAGAAATAGCCACAGTTACACAATCTTTTTTCATACCCTAAAATCCTAGCTCTCAATTGTTAAATTACACGACATGTCAGAACACTGTATTCAAGCAACCACATGCTGAGATGGTAAACATTGATGAAGTTGCTTAGGAAAGCATCTTTAGAAAGGGGAAGAGGATCTTTCTTAAGAGCGTGCATAAAAAAATGCAAAAGAGCTGCTGGAGTTATTGAGTTTCTTGCTAAGTGGTCTCGCTGATAAAGCTACAGAAAGGTTCAGACAAAAACAAGGCTGTATGACAAATGACAAAAGAGACGGAATTACAAAACTCACAAAAACAATGCATCAAATGTCTGGAATCAAAGCAGAGTCAATCTTTGATTTTTACGTTTGGTTTTTAAGGAGTGACAGGAGTTTCCACCAATCACTTCATGGCCTGCTTGGCACGCTTTGTGTGGCACTTCATGCATAGAATCCTCCCGTCCAATGGATAACAACCATCAGCATCTGCTTCTATAGAGAGAGGACGGGCGCAGTCCTGGGACCCAGAAGAGAAACATACGAGTATGTCACACTCTATAATCCTTTACAGCTTTATAAATCCTTGTTTAAAAGGTATTTGTACTGAAATAAACTATTTTAAACAAGACAACCATCTCAGTTCCACATTGTGCATAAAAGTATTGGACAAGACCTGCTTTTTAAATAAACTGCACTGAATATCACTGTGGATACAAGTACATGATGTACAGTGCAGTACTTTCCAGCATTGTATGTTGGCTAAAAGTGTCCAGCAATTAGTAGTATGAATCCTAGGAGTCTGTTAAAAATGGGGGAGCTGCTAACTGGGTAGTGTGGTGCATTTTTATATTTTATGTTTTCATACCTCACATCGGTAGCACTTAAGATGAAAGTTCTTCTCCAAGGCTACTACTCTGAGTGTTTCCTCACTGCCAGGGTCAGGAACAATTGGCTCATTGCAGCTCACACACAGAGGAGAAAAACGTCTGTGATCCAGAAGCAAAGCAGGGGCCACAAAAAGAAAGATACATCAGTGTGTCTTTTATCATATTTAATATTTTCTTGTACTACTGAGATACTCAGCAAATGAGCTGAGGATTTAAAGGTGGCTTTCTTGGTCAGGATGTGTGTAGAGGCTCACCGGTGGTAATCATTGACACAGTAGGGGTTGTTGTTGTCATCAGTGATGAATGGAGAGCCCTCCAGTGTGCAGCTACACACAGTGCAGCGGAAACAGTGAGCATGGAAACACTGACCCACTGCTTTCAGCACACGATCTGTGATCCGCTCCCCACAGCGAGAACAAATTGCCAGAGAGTTCTAAACACACATACATTAGTCAGAAAGGCAAAAATATTTCATCTGTCACAACTGATTTGGCACAAAATTAAAATGCAGTATTTCAAGCAGACCATAGCTAGGACGCATGCATATTCTCTCGGTATCCATCTAAGCTTGTGAGAGCTGTGGAAAATTATTAAGAGCTTTTGAGGTATTCGGTTTATTTCACAATGAGGATTGGATAACTAGCACAAAAACAAACATCACAATTATGCTAACTGTTTAAAGTTTCTGCATTCCACATTCAGTGTTGTTTGAACAACGACAGAACGGGTACACAAAGCTTTTTGTGTGTATAATGGGGTAACTAAAATAATGCAATTATGCCAAATTGACCAAACACCAAATCATATACGGTGTCAAAATCCAATACTTGAAAGTATCTTGCTGAACTACAGCATGAATGTGTGTGAGTGGGAGTGACTCACCACATAACACTCCTCACACTCTGGTGTTCCATCACGGTCATAGAACTGCATTCCCTGCAGGGGGCGCTGGCACGTCACGCAGCAGAAACAGTGTGAGTGGAAAAGTTTGTCCATCGCCCTGACTGCAGGCTGAGACCTGGACAGAGCCTCTCCACAATTTCCACACATCTCTATGCAAGCAGGAAAAATGTTAATGCACAAACTCTGATAAATGTACAATTATTAGATACATGCAAGTGTATGTGTGTGGAAACTAACTTCTTGTACTTTGTGGTTTTTTTATGTGCAGAAGTGCCTCCGTATTTAATAATCATATTTGTGCATGCATAACATTTTATTCTATTAATATACTTAAACTACATTTAATACCATACATGAAAGTAGACAGGTGAGCTATCACTGTCACCTGTGTTCTATATTAATAACTGGAAATAAAATGGAGATGTAATAATTATAGATGCGAGACTACCTGTAGGTGCAGAGGTGATAACTGGGGAACGGTTGTCCATGTGCTTAATGAAATCTTTGGTCATCCTTTCCAGCTCTTCAACTTCTCGCATTGAGAGAGGAACACCACCAGGGGGTGCACCTGCTCCAGGGCCTTTTGGCTGCAGAGAGTAGTTAGATGACCTAACGTTTATCATACTTTAGAATTATGAATATGTTTGATGATTATGTGTACTTCAGAAAAGAAATTCATACAATTCAGGTTTCAAATAATTGAAATCTTTAACACTTGTTAGTAAATGCAATTTAAAACCAAGTAAGAATCAATCTACAATAATACATAGTTTACAGTGATTTTCTGCATGTGGAAGCACAAAATTAAGGTTTTGTTAAGCAAGATCATTAGCTGAGATCTAGTTTAGTTAAGCCCCCATTTTGGGACTATAAGGACTATAATATGTGATGGCTTTTTATATAAATGTACATTTTAAAAGAAAAAATGTGCCTATTTTCCTAATATAACAGCCATCTATATCATTTAATTCAGGGAATCAATACAATAACCATACATGGACTGTCTTAACACCCTTCTGAGTGATTTCATCTCTGATTAAGTAATAAACTTATAAAACAACTTCAAATGGTAGATCAAAATTCCACTGTTTTTACACACTCACCATGGGTGGGGTTGGACTGAGCAATAGGTTGCTGTTTTGTGATGCAGTGGAAGTGGAAGATGGTGCTGGTTTAGGCTGTGGAGAAACTGGAGGTGGACATGTTTTCTCTTGATTGAATGGAAGGGAGGCTTTGGCATTACTGACAGCTTTGGCAGGGGCAGGGGCATTTGCTGGCGGTGGAGGAGGACCTGGTGGTGCAGCAGGTGGTGGAGGGAACGAGATGTGAGAAGTGACTTTGGGGGCAAGGTTAACTCCTCGTGGAGCTGCAGAGCTCACGCTGTTTCCAGATTTGGGGCTAAAATTAGAAGCAGGCTGGCTGGGAGTGAATGTTGTCTTTGGGGTAGCTGCAGGTCCTTTGCCCACTGGTGCTCCAGATGCTGGGGCAGAGGGTGTGCTCGTGCCACCGTGTCTCAATGTGGTACGTGCACGTAGCTCTTCTGCCCAGGGGGCAGGTGGAGGGCGATCCTGCAGTTCTGGTGGGGGCAGAAAAGACAGGGAGGGTTTGGGGGCTGTGGGAGGAGGAGCAGGTGACTTTGGGGTAGGCACTGATGACAGCTGACTGGACACCTGGACCACAAACATGCAAATTCAAGAACAAGACCTCAGTTACAACAATGATATGATTTATTATGCTGTACCCCCCCACCCCCAAATTGTAATACATTACTGTAGATGTATACTGTTCATCTTTGTACCTTTGGGTTGAAAGGTCTTCGTGTTTCCATTTCTGACAACATATCAGTTAGAGAGTCCAGCTGTCGGTCAAAACTAGTCTGCTTCTCCAATGATTTCTATTGAAAAGGAGATTGAATTAAATGAATACGTGTGTGGGGGGAAAAAACTTGATAACTGCAGAAGAAGCTGCACAGGAAAGATTGTGAGAATAACACCGCAGAAGGAGGAAGAGAGATAACAGGCCCGTTGTGAAACATCCCTCTAATTAACACTAATCAAACTAAAGAAAAAAAGGATAAAATGAAAAGAAATGCTAACAACAAAAACAAAAGTACATTCGTACAAACAAAACATCCCAATGTTGAAAACGGGCTGCCATGCAAAGGTGTTTAAAACTACTGCAATTTGGAACTAATGTTCTCAGTTATTTAGGCCTGTCTGTATTAAATTATATAAAATCATCACTGCTGTAATGCAAAAAATGCCATACACGTAAGCTACCTTTGTGGCTCATGTAATAAATGTATAGTCTTTTAGCATTTTTCAGTGTCAGTGACGAACTATAGTCACAGATGGGCCTGTGATCAGACTCTTGTTTTTGATGGCAGGAACAAATCCATCTGCTGTAGCACATCCACTACAAGGTTTTGATTGTTGTGCATGCGACATGCTTTACTGCTGATGTGAACAATAAGTGAAACTGTTGACCTGTGTCTAAATATTTTTGCATTGTGCTGCCTCCACAAGATTGGCTAATTAGAAAACTGCATAAATAAGCAGGTGTTTCTTATAAATTTTATAAGATGGAGATGATAAATAAGATCACACACCGAGTTGACTGCATGTCTAAATAAGCCTTTTGCTGTTACAGGCAATATATGTACTGTATGTGTATATACACTCACTGTGTGTGTGTGTGAGTGCGTGTGTGTACAAAAGAAAGAGCAATAATAGTGTGATGTTTTAATCTAAATGACTGTCTGCATTTCTTGCATACTTTCAAACACACAAGATGCAAATGCCACATCTATAATTAACACAGGCTTAAGTCAAGCAGGAACAAATGATGCAGCAACAATAATTGTCAAGTTGCAGTGATAAATCAGCATTTTTAACATAGTAAAGACTCTAGCAACCTATTTTCCTAAATAGATTTTATTATTTTCTGTACCCGACAGAACATTTTTCTATTCAATTTCTATTATGAACTTCGAGATCTACCAGATCCAGTTAGACTCTGCACTACTAAAGAGGAGATGCCAACTCCATGTGGTCTTTTGCATCAGTACAACATTCATCAAACTGTGTATTTATAAAATCACCTCCAGTGTCACTCATATGAGGAGGAGGTTCCCCTTTAAATCTGGTTCCTCTCAAGGTTTCTTCCTTTACCTTCCAAGGGAGTTTTTCCTTGCCTCTGCTGCTTCAGTCCCTTGAGACTTGCTCATTTGGGATAAATACAAATATTTAAATATATCTAATATTAATCTTGACTTTTGCATTCTATTAATCTTTCTATTATTCTTTATAATAACCTTTTGTTCTTTGCTTATGTTCTGTAAAGCTGCTTTGAGACAATGTCCATTGTAAAGTGTGCTATACAAATAAATTTGAACTGAACTGAACTATTAATGTGAGTGAAATGGGACTAGGGTTCAGTTATGTATCAACCAAAATGAGCCATTACAACAGCTGCTGTTCTCGCCGGACTGCTAAAACTAAAGGAAATTCATTCCTGCTCACTCACTTTCTTTGTTGGTGACAAACTGCTAAGGCTGACATTTTTAGCTAACTTCACTTAGCAGCATTTTAGCCTTTTAAATATACACTGCTGTAGAAATATATATAAAAAAAATTACACCAACACATCAAACAAAAGTGCTGTGCAAGATCCACTGCATCATTCCTACCAGCTTTTCTAGCACTAGCAGTTGTGTGATTAGTAACAGTTCTGCACATATCGATCAAGTGTTGCAACGGTGATGAACTGTCAAGAGCCGGAAGTCACAGACCGTGCGGACAATGCTGGCATCGCAGGGGTAGGGATCATATTAAGAAAAAAAAAGTCTGGTTTAGATATTTTACAGGTAAACACATTTAGCTATTGACTAAACAACGAAAAAGATAGAGATTGTGGCATTGTGTTATGCTGCTACACTCTCTCTGTGATCTAAAACAGTTTTGATCAAGCGGAAACAAGAAATTTGAACTTTTATTAAATTGTAGGACAGCGATATATACATTAAATGACATCAAATATCACTAGTCATTTTTAACTTGTTGCCAGTGGCTTTAAGTCTGAAGTCAAATCAAAGTCTGTGTCTTAGTTCTTACCTGAAGACCGATACCGGTGCCAGACTCAGGGAGTGGAGGTGCAGGAGGGGGAGGAGGTGGAGGAGGAGGAGCAACAGCAGGAGAAGAATCTGAGGGTACGAAGCTCACATCTTCAGGAGGTGCTGGGAGAGGCAAGTCTTCTGCAACTGGGGGAGGGGGAGGGAAAGCAGGGGGAGGGGCCTCAAATGCAGGGGGTGTGAGCTGACATTCTGGGGGAGGAGCTGGCAGCTCTGCATCCACTGGAGGAGGAGGGGGTGGAAAATCTGGCCAGGAGAGGCAGTGGAATGGTAAAGAAACATGCCAGTCATAACAATAGTCAATCACTAAACAGACAAACAAATAAATTAATAAATCCAATAAAATGGGTGATAAAATATTTCCACCATATTCATAAAGCAAGAAGCTGAAGCTGAAGCTGTTAAATGTATTCATCACATCATATTAAACATGTTTAGAACAAATTTTAGGAAATCTGCCTCAATTCAAAATCAGACACGTAGCCTTTTGTCAAATTCATACACAACATTCATACACAACTAACCATTTCATTTTCACTGCTTTTCATGCACGTGTTAAGTCAAAACAACTGGTCACTAGTTGCAGTGTTGAAGGGGGAGTAATGAAACAGAGGTTTTATACGATGACTGTGATGTGACATACGGCTAAGTACGGTGAACCATACTCAGAATTCGTTCTCTGCAGTTTGACCCATCCAAAGTGCACACACACAGCAGTGAACACACACACCGTGAACACACCCGGAGCAGTGGGCAGCCATTTATGCTGCGGCGCCCGGGGAGCAGTTGGGGGGTTCGGTGCCTTGCTCAAGGGCACCTCAGTCGTGGCAGGCCCGAGACTCGAACCCACAACCCACAACCTTCGGATTACGAGTCAGACTCTCTAACCAATAGGCCACGACTTGCCCCATTTGTGTGAGCAAATGCATCAGAATCAACCGTGTTCTTGAACTGAATTGAAAAATTAACATGATTTTAGATAGCTATTATGAAGCCCTGGTTGAATTTTGGCATATGTTTATGTCCCATTCCAACACTGTGAAAGTGTGTGCAATAGTGTCCAATACTGTGGTCACTAACAAACTCCGTGAACTGTACTGAAATTAGTCATAAACTTCTTAAAAGTCATAAAATTCAGAACCAAAGGTTCCTCTGACTAGACTGATCTGGTAAACAATGATCAAGTAGAGTTGCTTATTGCAACAGGTTTAGCATGAGTTGATAAGTTTGCTCTCAGAAAACTATATTTATTTTTTAAAAACTATATTTATTTTTTATTTATTTATTCACAAAAGAGAGTCCTCATATTTGAAAAGGCTGTCTTACCTTCACTAATAGATGAAGGAGGTGGAGGGATCTCTCCAACCCGGCCAACTGTAGCTGTGCTTGCTTTTGTCGAGAAGGTCAGTGACTGCGATTGGTTAGACTGCCCTTTGGGTCGAGGAGGGGCCACAGAGGCAAACCTTTTCGGTTGGTTGTAGAAAGAAGGTGTAGTGACTTGGAAAGACAGGGAAGATGTTACCATAAGTGGCTTACTGCCATTAGAGTCCTCCATCTTGTTCTGTGAAAAAGACAAAAAAAAATAATAATAAAAATGATCAATTCTAGCTATTTGCACATAGGTTCATGGCATCAACACACTCAAACTTCAGGAGATATCATTTCAATCTGTGGGACAGTCTGTAATAATAGAATAGCACCAACACTAAAAGAATAAACATAACTCAAAGTTGTGTTGTGACTTAAGTGAGTCATTCAGCACTTTTCATATATAATAGTACAGTGATGCCTCGAGATACGAGTGCTTTGACATACGAATTTCTTGAGATACGAGCTGCGATTCGACTAAATTTTTGCCGTGAGATACGAGCAAATTTTTGAGATATGAGCATTTGAGCTGCCGCCGCAACAAAGATCCCCAACAACCACATGTGCTCCGTTTCCCCCGCCTCCGCTTCCCACGTCTCACTCGGTTAAAGCCACCTTTCCACTGCAAACGAGAAACGACGGCCCATAAAACGGAAGTCATTCATTTCCTATGGAGAGTCGCAAAGGCGCTGCGTGAGGTGCCGACCATCGCGGATCATAATTTTCGGGTCCGTTAAAAAATTTGAACTTGTGCGACTACACCGCATCTGATATGCCAAAAGGTTTTTATTAAAACGACCGGCAGATATTAGTGAGGAAAGAGTGACAAAAAAGGCAAAAACAAGTGAAGAGAAAAGAGATGAAGAAAATTAAGCAAAATTAATGTAAAGAAAACAGAAATTGTAGCAATTAAGTTAAGAGAAGTTCAGTTAAGTTAGTTAATTTTAGTGAAGTTTAGTTAAGTTCCATTTAAGTGTAAAGTAGCATGAAGAGTGTACAGTAGCGAGTAAGTGAACGAAAGTGAAAGTGTACGTACGAGACAAAACTCCGCCTGTTTAATCCTCCCTCAATCTCCGTGCGCATCTTCCGTAAATTAAAACCAGTTTTTTTTAACATTCTCTTTTATTACTGTGAGTTTTTATACAATATTTGTCATTTATACTTACAGGTACTGTACATTTTTTCATATTCAAAACACAAACAAAACAACTGGAATGGAATTTTGCGAGCTGGAACAGATTAATGGGATTTCAATTCATCTAAAAGGGGAAAATTGTTTTGAGATACGAGCAATTGGAGATACGAGTTTAATTCGTTCCGTGACCTTGCTCGTATCTCGAGGCATCACTGTAGATCAATGAGTGCTACAATATTTAAAAGGTAAAGTTGTCAGAAAGGCCAAAGCTCCTTTAGACAGCATTTCTACTGAACAGACCAAACTCATATTGACCTCAAGTCTGTTAGTAATTGCATCAGTATAGTGGATAACTAATCTGAATATAGCGTGACTGCTGTGTTTAATTTACTCTTGGCTTTTCCCTTGTTTATCTTTAGATGTCGAGATGGTTTCTTGGTTGTTTGAGTTGTTTAAGTCTGCGGTTTCATTTCCAGCTTGTTTTGAAACTGGAGCTCATCCGTGAAGTCATTTCTCGTGCACTTTATTACAAATTTTAAAGCAATAAGGAAGAGAGCACTGAGATAAGCTGTAGCAGTTAAACAATGCTCAAATCAATTATACTGCCACCACCAGCCTGAACTGTTGTCACAGGCAGGTTGGGTTCATGGACTCATGCTGTTGATGCCAAACTTTGACCCATCTGCATGTCAGAGCAGAAATTGTTATTCATCAGAATGTGTTTTCAATCATAACAGTTTTACCCAGACCAGCTTTGGTGTGTTTTGCTGTGCATAAAACAAGCTGCATTATGCTATGAAATCAAAAGGATCCACTACCTTACATCTCTATTTGTGGAGAGCTACCATCCGACTCCGATTACTTCATACTTCAACAAACATGGCTCTTAATTTTCAAATGCTGCTGTGAAAAATTTCTATTAAACAAGATAAGGCCTCATGGAAGCCCCAAGCCTTTAGAGATTTCTAAATATTTCCAGTGTACACATGCCACAAATGCATATTTACAATGTTATAAAAATAGCACATTTTTGTACAGAGAGAAAAAAAAAATGCACAAGATGATCCTCTATGAACTATCTAACCAAGGTTACCCAAATAAATTCATCTTAATTTATTTTTCTTTTGTTAGACCACATTTAAAACCTTTTACAGTTCATGGAAGCAGGTGTCAGTGATTGGACTGATGAACTACTATATGGTGAAGATCCAAATTTAAGCAAATTAAAAAAAAAAAAGAAAAGAAATGGATACTGCTGCACTGGTTGTTGATTCCCAGCATCAGCATGGCTCAGTGTCAAGCACTTCGTGTTCTGACATGAGAAAAACAGCAACATTTTCCAAAAGGCATTTCTGAAATGCTGAGATCATGAAAACAATGTGCAGAATTCTGCTCTGTTTGAGCTTAATATAACAAACTCTGATTTAAAAAAAAAAAAATAAAAAAAAAAGACATTTAAGGACAGCGATGAGTAAAGCCTGTCTAAACTCAGTGTGCAATAAAAGGGTTTTATAGCTGAAGCGTCCTCTGTGTATGAAAAAGTACCAGTACAGCTTAGGTAACATATACAGAAGTGTCTTAAAAAAAAAAAAAGTAAGAACAAAAATTACAACCGCTAACACAAGCAACCAGGACAAGCAAATTTCATTTTCATTAGTTTTTCATTGTAGTGCCTGAAGGACAAGTAGGCTCATAAAGCTTACTTCCCACTTACTTCTGCAAGCTAAAAGCTTTCATTTGATATGCATGTTTAAATTTTATGCACTTCATACTGAGACATGTCTCACTGCTGGAATTATAGTGTGTGCTTCCACATGCCACAACCTAATGCACTAAACAATGAAACCAAGGTGTAGCTGATGAGTGAAGTGGTTTTGCTTCATCACCTCTAAAGATTCTAGTCAGACTCAAGTCATTTTTTTTTTACTTTTAATGCACCGCAGTTTATAGATAATATCCCAAAACACTGAGCCTTAAAGGACCAACACACATTATAGCTTAGATTTTGAATGACAAATCTACAGTGCCCAAGGAAGAGGTCAGGGAAATCGTTTTGGTAGATTATTTAAAAAATTAACGAACTTTACAATAATATAAATTTATAGTAGCCTACAAATTATTTACAATATTAAATCTCGGTTTATAATAATAGTTAGAGATAAAGGCTATATCTGGGTTGGTATTGTTACTAAACTCAAGTGCGGACCAACATAGGCTTCCACGCTGGCGTGCATCTCCATTGGCTTTAATACTGTTGATGTAAAGTTTAAACAAAAGGCACCTTCAACTACATTCTGTTTTCAACACAAAAACTACCATACAATCCTACTGCTCTCCTGATGGCCACACAGAAAATAGTTGGCAAACTTTAAACTCATTACTTTAAACAAAGACATCTAAAATGATGTGCCATGAATGAAAGCTAATGTGTCTCAAACTGCTGTTTTTTTGTTGTTTTTTTCAGTGTAAATTATGAGAGCACTCATTGCTGTTTACATGGCTGAAAGACCTGCTGGTTTGAACCACAGAGGGTTATTATGAAAGCTCTGTGATTGGACTCATGATGTGACCCTATTCCCTTTAATCCATCCATTGCTTTGATGTTTGGAACAATAATGTCTACACTTCTCTGTACTGCCTTACAACAAGCCTCCGAAGCAAGCCATGTGGACGAAAAGAATTATAGTGTAGGTCAGAGAGAAATATTCCTTCATTTTTTTTCTCTTTTTCCCCCCTCCTAGCAGCTTTTGAATCATCACTGCAGCACACAATTTCATGCACAGATCAGCTTCAGGTTTTTGTTCTTCAGTTTGGAAGAAAACCTACATAATTCAAAGATTAATGTTTTGAGCTCTATTCACTTAGGTCAGCAAATGAGGTGTGAGCCAGTTTTTACGTCTCCACTAGAGAAGCAATGCTGATGATATACAGTATCCATCATTAGCAAAAGTGTTGCAAAGGCTAAATCAAGCTCATGCTACTAATGAGAAATCTGGGGATCGCTCTATGGTTCTTTAGGTCATAGATACGTTAAGTTTGCCTAAACTAAGCCTCAAATGTCATGGAAAGTAAGTCCTTATATAGTGAAGATGTAACTATAGGATATCGCCCCCCCCCCCATCCCCATCTTGCTGAAAACTGAATTGTTCTGTTTGGCTAATTTGTTCAATGGGAAACTTGCATGCAATACAAGAGGCTTAACCAGCTGCAGTTCTTTTTTATTCCCAAACATTTCTTCAATTATCCGACATTATGCCAAACACTGGTTGATTCTTGTGCATGAAATTTGGTAATTGTAATAAATTTACCTTCCTAAAATTAACCTCAAGGATGCAACACTGTGTCATGTGCATCTTTTATAAATACTTCTTAACATTTACTTTGAACATAGAGCATTGACACTATTTTGAGAGAAATTCTGAAAAGTGGAAGAGGAAAAAGTGCCCTCTGTCCTGTCCCCACTTCAGCATGATCAGACCACATTTAAAAAAAAAACAAAAAAAAAAACTATTCATACAGTCCGTATCAGTTTCAGAGAAATACCGAATTAACTGTAATCCTGATTGTTAAAATGGAAGTGCGAAGTTCCCTTTAACTAACCACAATGCACTAATACCTTGTCGCTCCCTTAGTGATTGTGTTACACTTCTCCACATGCTGGGCCTGATCAGCTCACTGCAGTTTGATAAATCACTTCACCTGGCCTGCTAATCTAACATACTATAATAATTTGATTAAATGACATGGGCATAATTTTCTAGTCAGTGCCAATACACTGGATGGATGTGTAAATAGATGTTGGCAGAAAATCATACACACTTCAATACAAGCACATTCATACAATGAATGTTTGAAATATGGAAAAAGTGTCTTGCTGACCTAACGGAATGTTAGGTTTTGTGTGTGTGTGTGTGTGTGTGTGTGTGAGAGAGAGAGAGAGTGGATGAAAGATTAGGGTGTGGAAGCAGAAACAGCTGTAATGTACATGTTCCAAAAGCCTTTCCTTTCTTTAAATAATACTCCATACTTGTGGCTAATCAAGTCAGTTACCCTGAAAATACTCTACTGTTCTTTATTTTGTTCTTGGATTTGTACGGTTAATGGTCTACGCCACTTCTCTCTTAGTAAGGTTACTAATTTCCGCTGCAAATTTTGAAACAGCAGATATTGTGACATTTACATAACGTCCATGTTTGTATGCCTGAACCTGTTGAGATTTTGTTAAGCAACATGGCATTTCCCTAAGTTAGATTTGAATACATGTCTCAGACAAGGACATCGTATACTGTATATTTGCTTACTTATGCTGATGTGGCACAAGACAACAGGCCATCTGGAGGTTCTCATCTCACTTTGTTTAACAGGTGAGAATCCACACCAGTGTAGCAATGTCGACTTTGTTGTAAACTTTATAGAGTAGACTTGCCTGTCTTTGGGAACGTGTGGCATCACAGCTGCTCGGTTTATAGGATTTTTAATGGCATGGTTCCAGACCTCTCGGAAAGAAATCTTGGAGGCCGCAGATGTATTACAAATTGAAAAGGGGAACTCCCTGAATCAAGCAAATCAAGAGTAACAAGGAAAAAGTTGATTAATTCTGGCTGAATATTTCCATTGTATTTCATGATTACACTTCTTCCCCTACTTCATGAGCAACAATGACAACATGAGACCCACGTTCTTTACCATGACATCACTGTGAGCAAGCAGAAGACAACCTGGTAGCCTGGTGTTAATCACATCACCGGTTTTAAGTTGACTAATCGGTGTACCAGACAGTTTCCTTCTCCAGGGTTTAAAAAAAAAAAAAAGTTGGTAAACAGACGCATACAACAGGTCCCGGAGTCAGTGAGATTCTATCTGCAGACTTTTCAGTGAGTTCATGCAGGAATGTGACTGAAAATGACTGACATTACAACTGAAATGTAACAAAATGCCTTTGAGAGAACACTGACTAGTCAGACTCTATCTCTAGTCGTGTAGTGTGTGTTGATTGCATTCTTTTAATAAAAAGGCCTTAGGAGATAGCAGTTCCACTCACTATTCCACACACACACACAGGGAAAGAGTAAGGTCAAAATTCTGAGCTAAAAGAAGACTAAAAGCAGAGAACTGTTCAACTGTTTGCATTCAAAAACAAACAAACACTCTCATATTCATTACATTTTTATTGCATCACTAGACTTTTTCACAGATAAAAACACCAAGCAAACTGTGCACTGAAGCCGAGGCAGAAGTTCAGGAGAGCAGAAACTGGCCTTATATGGAGATCTCCCTGTTACTCAGCTAGAAGCTAAGTTCTCTGCCAGCACAACAGCAAGACTGAAGAGAAAACTAGCCAGATGTTATTGCTAATAAAAACCCATTCCTTGTGCTTCATATATACTAAGGCGCTTTCTATCTTATTTATTTATTTTTTATTGTACCTGTGAACTCGATGTAATCTCAATTCAACCGTCTCTGCCCCACCCATCCTTTTACCTTTCCACCATTATACACGGTATCTAAAATATTATACACGGTGCTAAAATATCTATAGCTTTACAATTGAGATGACTTTTTTTCTGTCTCAGACCCAACAGCTCAGACAAAAAGGCAGACCACTGGAGTATCTTTACAGATACAGAGATAGCAGACGATGCTACAAACAGCTCGTTATATTTTCACATCCAGGTTGCTAATACATGACAACGCGGACCGAAAACACAAGAGCTATTTAAAATAACACAAGACACTTACTTTAATGTTGTTGTCTGGAGCACTGCAGTTTAGCTAAGCAATGGTATCACCACGTATTGCACGTCAAACTACACAAATGCCGAAATTCGGTCCCCTGGCTCCCTTAATCAAGCCGTTCCCCGAAGCTAACTCCACCCTTTAGGTCAGCTAGCATCACACAAGCTTGTCATTGCGTGAAGGTTCCTGCACCTGGATACGGTTCTGTAAGAACTTTTCCCAGCAATGTAAACTCACTTCCGGTTTAGCTTCCGCATTTTCCACAAATCCACAGTGCTCTGGTGCACAATGATAACAGTGGAAGTTTGATAGTAACACTGGGGCTAGATCTATGCTTCGTAGTCAATGGGTTGGGAAATTATAGGCACCATAAAAGTCCTGTCATAAATATCTCAACTACATCATACATTGAACTGAAAGCCATGAAGCATAATACTACCAGTTAAGTTTAAAGTTCCAGTAATAATTAAATAATGGGGGGAAGGCAGAGATTCTTGACATGGTTCCCAAATAAAGCTCTAAAAGCTCTAAGCTTACCTCTTTCTCAGAGCAGCAGACTGAATCTTTCTTGGCTCAGAGATAAAAAGTTTTCCTTTTTAATGCTCTCTCTCTCTCTCTCTCTCTCTCTCTCTCTCTCTCTCTCTCTCTCTCTCTCTCTCTCTCACACACACACACACACACACACACACATACACACAGTTCCCGTATTACTGCCATACCCTCCCCCTATTTGTGCAAAGGAATGACACCATCCCTCCAAACAAGTTCTTTCTCGTTCCCCTTCACTTTGGCCAGGTTTATTACACACCAGGCATTCTCTCTCTCTCTCTCTCTCTCTCTCTCTCTCTCTCTCTCTCTCTCTCTCTCTCTCTCTCTCTTTGTCTCTTAGCCTCGCTTTTCTCCCTCTCTTTTCTCTCTCAGGATTCTTTAAACATTCTTCATTCGATGACATCAGCCCTGCCTGCCTTTCCTTGTAAGGACAGAGTGAGTGAGAGAGCCAGAGAGTGAAAGATAAAGAAGGCTGGGGGTTGATTGGACACAGACAGCACAAGGTTGGAAGAGAAGAGAAGTTAGGAAGAACGCTTGACTTAAATCAACTCCAAAACAATTATTATTTCTTAGGAAAAATCACACTTAATCACACTGCAACAATAGGAAACTTTTGTGCAGGTCTTGCCAAGCCCAGTCTATTCCTCTGCGTGTATTGCAAGATCCAGCTCTAATAAGAAACACATGAGGTCATCCAAAACATAATATTTTTCTTATTAACCAAACATGGGCATCAAGTCGAAGTAAGCTGGAACACTGTGTTGCATTTGCTTCGATTCATGTTAGGTTTTAAAATTAATTTGAATAAAAGATCAGTATTTTTCCAACTCAGGGTATATTATCATGGAACCAGGCCAATTATAACACAGATAAGGATGTGATTACAATTGCTACTACTGTCCAGCCTAATTCCACCCATCCTGCAAATCTGCTACCTCTGCCTCTCCCTTCCCCAGCAGACTGTTTCAGGCACATTTTTCAGTATCTTTTCAGCAAAAATGTTTTTGGGGGAAAAAGGTCAGTGGTCAAGTTCCCCCTGAGACAGGGAGGTGGAGCGTAAGGTGACGCTCACCAACAGGAGGCCTTCTGGAGTGTTGCCAAAACCCAGCTCTGGAAAACCAGCCACCCCCTCTCCAACTATGACTCATTGTGTGCGCTCATACTGTATCTCTCAGCTTGATTCCTATTTCCTCATTCAGTTCATTCTAGCTCAGAGGGAGGGGAGTGTGTCACAGTGGTTCTTTTCAGTTTTCATCTGTCTCTGTCTTTCCCTGCTGGGAGCATTCACAATGCTCACGAACCTTATGCATGTACTGCTATCTTATAGAGACAGCAATGCGTAGACCCATGCTCACTTTCAGTAATTTTGATTTGCTAAATCTGCCACATAGTTACATATATGAACACCCATAGCCAGATGACACACAGAAAGACCTTATGTTGTCTGTCTGACGTCTACCTAGCTCCTCTCTGACATGTCTATGTAGTTATGCTTTATTGGAAGGCATTACATCCTTGAAGTTCTAGGCTTGTCCACCAGATGTCAGGCCAGAATTCTGCTTTTGTCCTAAACATATAATTAAAGCCAGTCCTAGAATTCTACAGCACCACATGAGTTAGTGCTTCCCCTCCTCTGGTGCAACTGACACGTTCCAGGACATGACTTCAGGATTAAGAATGGAAAGAGGCCCCTGAAATTTACCCACTATCCCATCCCGACTGCATTTCAGCTTCTCGCCCAATGGCTAAGGATTCAATACAACCCTGACCAGGACAAAGCATTTAATGAAGATGAATGAATTACATATAACATAATATATAGTGTATGTATGTAGAAACCATGCAGGACTGTTTTAGTGTTCTCCAATGTATTGATGTTCAGAGAAGTTTAAGGAAGTAATGGACAGATGGCACGGCTTGATACTGAGATGCAGTCTGGTATTGCCAACATGTGGAATCCTAGATGAGCTGACAGCCAATGGAGGGAAACAGGGAGAAAGAGAGAGAGCATATGAATTATGGAGAAAGGATGGGATCTCC